>NW_026960805.1:0-39242 GCF_021018805.1 Prinia subflava | reverse complement strand
TGCAGACGAGGAATACACCAACTGGTACAAAATATACTTCACTTGTGGAAAAGGGGCAAGAAAGTGTCTGCAGCAGCTTCTCTGCTTGCTGCAAACACAGACAACCAACAGGACTTGTGTCTTGAGAAAACCAACACAGCAACAGCAAAGCATAGTGTTCTACATAGCTCTTCCATGGAAAACAAGCAATTTAGATCCTAAAACCTTTGCTCTTGCTCTGCAGAGGAGGAACACACCAACTGGCACAAAATATACTTCACTTGTGGAAAAGGGGCAAGAAAGTGTCTGCAGCAGCTTCTCTGCTTGCTGAAAACACAGAGAACAAACAGGGCTTGTGTCTTTAGAAAACCAACACAGCAACAGCAAAGCATAGTGTTCTACATAGCTCTTCCATGGAAAACAAGCAATTTAGATCCTAAAACCTTTGCACTTGCTCTGCAGACGAGGAATACACCAACTGGTACAAAATATACTTCACTTGTGGAAAAGGGGCAAGAAAGTGTCTGCAGCAGCTTCTCTGCTTGCTGAAAACACAGAGAACAAACAGGGCTTGTGTCTTGAGAAAACCAACACAGCAACAGCAAAGCATAGTGTTCTACATAGCTCTTCCATGGAAAACAAGCAATTTAGATCCTAAAACCTTTGATCTTGCTCTGCAGACGAGGAATACACCAACTGGTACAAAATATACTTCACTAGTGGAAAAGGGGCAAGAAAGTGTCTGCAGCAGCTTCTCTGCTTGCTGAAAACACAGGGAACAAACAGGGCTTGTGTCTTTAGAAAACCAACACAGCAACAGCAAAGCATAGTGTTCTACATAGCTCTTCCATGGAAAACAAGCAATTTAGATCCTAAAACCTTTGCACTTGCTCTGCAGACGAGGAATACACCAACTGGTACAAAATATACTTCACTAGTGGAAAAGGGGCAAGAAAGTGTCTGCAGCAGCTTCTCTGCTTGCTGAAAACACAGAGAACAAACAGGGCTTGTGTCTTGAGAAAACCAACACA
The DNA here is from genome assembly GCF_021018805.1 of Prinia subflava. Classification (NCBI taxonomy): domain Eukaryota; kingdom Metazoa; phylum Chordata; class Aves; order Passeriformes; family Cisticolidae; genus Prinia; species Prinia subflava. The sequence goes on along the minus strand of NW_026960805.1, from coordinate 38,232 downwards.
GCAACAGCAAAGCATAGTGTTCTTAATAGCTCTTCCATGGAAAACAAGCAATTTAGATCCTAAAACCTTTGCTCTTGCTCTGCAGACGAGGAATACACCAACTGGTACAAAATATACTTCACTAGTGTAAAAGGACCAAGAAAGTGTCTGCAGCAGCTTCTCTGCTTGCTGCAAACACAGACAACCAACAGGACTTGTGTCTTGAGAAAACCAACACAGCAACAGCAAAGCATAGTGTTCTACATAGCTCTTCCAATGGAAAACAAGCAATTTAGATCCTAAAACCTTTGCTCTTGCTCTGAAGACGAGGAATACACCAACTGGTACAAAATATACTTCACTAGTGGAAAAGGAGCAAGAAAGTGTCTGCAGCAGCTTCTCTGCTTGCTGCAAACACAGACAACCAACAGGACTTGTGTCTTGAGAAAACCAACACAGTAACAGCAAAGCACAGTGTTCTACATATCTCTTCCAAGGAAATCAAGCAATTTAGGTCCTAAAACCTTTGCTCCTGCTCTCCAGATGAGGAATACACCAACTGGTACAAAATATACGTCAGTAGTGGAGAAAGCAGGTACGTGTCTTCAAGAGCTTCTCTGCTCGCTGCAAGTACAGAGAACAAACAGGGTTTGTTTCTTGAGAAAACCGACACAGCAACAGCAAAGCATAGTGTTCTACAGAGCTCTTCCATGGAAATCAAGCAATTTAGGTCCTAACATATTTGCTCTTGCTCTGCAGACGAGGAATACACCAACTGGTACAAAATATACTTCACTTGTGGAAAAGGGGCAAGAAAGTGTCTGCAGCAGCTTCTCTGCTTGCTGCAAACACAGACAACCAACAGGACTTGTGTCTTGAGAAAACCAACACAGCAACAGCAAAGCATAGTGTTCTACAGAGCTCTTCCATGGAAAACAAGCAATTTAGATCCTAAAATCTTTGCTCTTGCTCTGCAGACGAGGAATACACCAACTGGTACAAAATATACTTCACTTGTGGAAAAGGGGCAAGAAAGTGTCTGCAGCAGCTTCTCTGCTTGCTGCAAACACAGACAACCAACAGGACTTGTGTCTTGAGAAAACCAACACAGTAACAGCAAAGCACAGTGTTCTACATATCTCTTCCAAGGAAATCAAGCAATTTAGGTCCTAAAACCTTTGCTCCTGCTCTCCAGACGAGGAATACACCAACTGGTACAAAATATACGTCAGTAGTGGAGAAAGCAGGTACGTGTCTTCAAGAGCTTCTCTGCTCGCTGCAAGTACAGAGAACAAACAGGGTTTGTTTCTTGAGAAAACCAACACAGCAACAGCAAAGCATAGTGTTCTACAGAGCTCTTCCATGGAAATCAAGTAATTTAGGTCCTAACATATTTGCTCTTGCTCTGCAGACGAGGAATACACCAACTGGTACAAAATATACTTCACTTGTGGAAAAGGGGCAAGAAAGTGTCTGCAGCAGCTTCTCTGCTTGCTGCAAACACAGACAACCAACAGGACTTGTGTCTTGAGAAAACCAACACAGCAACAGCAAAGCATAGTGTTCTACATAGCTCTTCCATGGAAAACAAGCAATTTAGATCCTAAAATCTTTGCTCTTGCTCTGCAGACGAGGAATACACCAACTGGTACAAAATATACTTCACTTGTGGAAAAGGGGCAAGAAAGTGTCTGCAGCAGCTTCTCTGCTTGCTGCAAACACAGACAACCAACAGGACTTGTGTCTTGAGAAAACCAACACAGTAACAGCAAAGCACAGTGTTCTACATATCTCTTCCAAGGAAATCAAGCAATTTAGGTCCTAAAACCTTTGCTCCTGCTCTCCAGACGAGGAATACACCAACTGGTACAAAATATACGTCAGTAGTGGAGAAAGCAGGTACGTGTCTTCAAGAGCTTCTCTGCTCGCTGCAAGTACAGAGAACAAACAGGGTTTGTTTCTTGAGAAAACCGACACAGCAACAGCAAAGCATAGTGTTCTACAGAGCTCTTCCATGGAAATCAAGTAATTTAGGTCCTAACATATTTGCTCTTGCTCTGCAGACGAGGAATACACCAACTGGTACAAAATATACTTCACTTGTGGAAAAGGGGCAAGAAAGTGTCTGCAGCAGCTTCTCTGCTTGCTGCAAACACAGACAACCAACAGGACTTGTGTCTTGAGAAAACCAACACAGCAACAGCAAAGCATAGTGTTCTACATAGCTCTTCCATGGAAAACAAGCAATTTAGATCCTAAAACCTTTGAACTTGCTCTGCAGACGAGGAATACACCAACTGGTACAAAATATACTTCACTAGTGGAAAAGGGGCAAGAAAGTGTCTGCAGCAGCTTCTCTGCTTGCTGAAAACACAGAGAACAAACAGGGCTTGTGTCTTGAGAAAACCAACACAGCAACAGCAAAGCATAGTGTTCTACAGAGCTCTTCCATGGAAAACAAGCAATTTAGATCCTAAAACCTTTGCTCTTGCTCTGCAGACGAGGAATACACCAACTGGTACAAAATATACTTCACTAGTGGAAAAGGAGCAAGAAAGTGTCTGCAGCAGCTTCTCTGCTCGCTGCAAGTACAGACAACCAACAGGACTTGTGTCTTGAGAAAACCAACACAGCAACAGCAAAGCACAGTGTTCTACATATCTCTTCCAAGGAAATCAAGCAATTTAGGTCCTAAAACCTTTGCTCCTGCTCTCCAGATGAGGAATACACCAACTGGTACAAAATATACGTCAGTAGTGGAGAAAGCAGGTACGTGTCTTCAAGAGCTTCTCTGCTCGCTGCAAGTACAGAGAACAAACAGGGTTTGTTTCTTGAGAAAACCGACACAGCAACAGCAAAGCATAGTGTTCTACAGAGCTGTTCCATGGAAATCAAGCAATTTAGGTCCTAACATATTTGCTCTTGCTCTGCAGACGAGGAATACACCAACTGGTACAAAATATACTTCACTTGTGGAAAAGGGGCAAGAAAGTGTCTGCAGCAGCTTCTCTGCTTGCTGCAAACACAGACAACCAACAGGACTTGTGTCTTGAGAAAACCAACACAGCAACAGCAAAGCATAGTGTTCTACATAGCTCTTCCATGGAAAACAAGCAATTTAGATCCTAAAACCTTTGCTCTTGCTCTGCAGAGGAGGAACACACCAACTGGCACAAAATATACTTCACTTGTGGAAAAGGGGCAAGAAAGTGTCTGCAGCAGCTTCTCTGCTTGCTGAAAACACAGGGAACAAACAGGGCTTGTGTCTTTAGAAAACCAACACAGCAACAGCAAAGCATAGTGTTCTACAGAGCTCTTCCATGGAAAACAAGCAATTTAGATCCTAAAATCTTTGCTCTTGCTCTGCAGACGAGGAATACACCAACTGGTACAAAATATACTTCACTTGTGGAAAAGGGGCAAGAAAGTGTCTGCAGCAGCTTCTCTGCTTGCTGCAAACACAGACAACCAACAGGACTTGTGTCTTGAGAAAACCAACACAGTAACAGCAAAGCACAGTGTTCTACATATCTCTTCCAAGGAAATCAAGCAATTTAGGTCCTAAAACCTTTGCTCCTGCTCTCCAGACGAGGAATACACCAACTGGTACAAAATATACGTCAGTAGTGGAGAAAGCAGGTACGTGTCTTCAAGAGCTTCTCTGCTCGCTGCAAGTACAGAGAACAAACAGGGTTTGTTTCTTGAGAAAACCAACACAGCAACAGCAAAGCATAGTGTTCTACAGAGCTCTTCCATGGAAATCAAGTAATTTAGGTCCTAACATATTTGCTCTTGCTCTGCAGACGAGGAATACACCAACTGGTACAAAATATACTTCACTAGTGGAAAAGGAGCAAGAAAGTGTCTGCAGCAGCTTCTCTGCTTGCTGCAAACACAGACAACCAACAGGACTTGTGTCTTGAGAAAACCAACACAGTAACAGCAAAGCACAGTGTTCTACATATCTCTTCCAAGGAAATCAAGCAATTTAGGTCCTAAAACCTTTGCTCCTGCTCTCCAGATGAGGAATACACCAACTGGTACAAAATATACGTCAGTAGTGGAGAAAGCAGGTACGTGTCTTCAAGAGCTTCTCTGCTCGCTGCAAGTACAGAGAACAAACAGGGTTTGTTTCTTGAGAAAACCGACACAGCAACAGCAAAGCATAGTGTTCTACAGAGCTCTTCCATGGAAATCAAGCAATTTAGGTCCTAACATATTTGCTCTTGCTCTGCAGACGAGGAATACACCAACTGGTACAAAATATACTTCACTTGTGGAAAAGGGGCAAGAAAGTGTCTGCAGCAGCTTCTCTGCTTGCTGCAAACACAGACAACCAACAGGACTTGTGTCTTGAGAAAACCAACACAGCAACAGCAAAGCATAGTGTTCTACAGAGCTCTTCCATGGAAAACAAGCAATTTAGATCCTAAAATCTTTGCTCTTGCTCTGCAGACGAGGAATACACCAACTGGTACAAAATATACTTCACTTGTGGAAAAGGGGCAAGAAAGTGTCTGCAGCAGCTTCTCTGCTTGCTGCAAACACAGACAACCAACAGGACTTGTGTCTTGAGAAAACCAACACAGTAACAGCAAAGCACAGTGTTCTACATATCTCTTCCAAGGAAATCAAGCAATTTAGGTCCTAAAACCTTTGCTCCTGCTCTCCAGACGAGGAATACACCAACTGGTACAAAATATACGTCAGTAGTGGAGAAAGCAGGTACGTGTCTTCAAGAGCTTCTCTGCTCGCTGCAAGTACAGAGAACAAACAGGGTTTGTTTCTTGAGAAAACCAACACAGCAACAGCAAAGCATAGTGTTCTACAGAGCTCTTCCATGGAAATCAAGTAATTTAGGTCCTAACATATTTGCTCTTGCTCTGCAGACGAGGAATACACCAACTGGTACAAAATATACTTCACTTGTGGAAAAGGGGCAAGAAAGTGTCTGCAGCAGCTTCTCTGCTTGCTGCAAACACAGACAACCAACAGGACTTGTGTCTTGAGAAAACCAACACAGCAACAGCAAAGCATAGTGTTCTACATAGCTCTTCCATGGAAAACAAGCAATTTAGATCCTAAAATCTTTGCTCTTGCTCTGCAGACGAGGAATACACCAACTGGTACAAAATATACTTCACTTGTGGAAAAGGGGCAAGAAAGTGTCTGCAGCAGCTTCTCTGCTTGCTGCAAACACAGACAACCAACAGGACTTGTGTCTTGAGAAAACCAACACAGTAACAGCAAAGCACAGTGTTCTACATATCTCTTCCAAGGAAATCAAGCAATTTAGGTCCTAAAACCTTTGCTCCTGCTCTCCAGACGAGGAATACACCAACTGGTACAAAATATACGTCAGTAGTGGAGAAAGCAGGTACGTGTCTTCAAGAGCTTCTCTGCTCGCTGCAAGTACAGAGAACAAACAGGGTTTGTTTCTTGAGAAAACCGACACAGCAACAGCAAAGCATAGTGTTCTACAGAGCTCTTCCATGGAAATCAAGTAATTTAGGTCCTAACATATTTGCTCTTGCTCTGCAGACGAGGAATACACCAACTGGTACAAAATATACTTCACTTGTGGAAAAGGGGCAAGAAAGTGTCTGCAGCAGCTTCTCTGCTTGCTGCAAACACAGACAACCAACAGGACTTGTGTCTTGAGAAAACCAACACAGCAACAGCAAAGCATAGTGTTCTACATAGCTCTTCCATGGAAAACAAGCAATTTAGATCCTAAAACCTTTGAACTTGCTCTGCAGACGAGGAATACACCAACTGGTACAAAATATACTTCACTAGTGGAAAAGGGGCAAGAAAGTGTCTGCAGCAGCTTCTCTGCTTGCTGAAAACACAGAGAACAAACAGGGCTTGTGTCTTGAGAAAACCAACACAGCAACAGCAAAGCATAGTGTTCTACAGAGCTCTTCCATGGAAAACAAGCAATTTAGATCCTAAAACCTTTGCTCTTGCTCTGCAGACGAGGAATACACCAACTGGTACAAAATATACTTCACTAGTGGAAAAGGAGCAAGAAAGTGTCTGCAGCAGCTTCTCTGCTCGCTGCAAGTACAGACAACCAACAGGACTTGTGTCTTGAGAAAACCAACACAGCAACAGCAAAGCACAGTGTTCTACATATCTCTTCCAAGGAAATCAAGCAATTTAGGTCCTAAAACCTTTGCTCCTGCTCTCCAGATGAGGAATACACCAACTGGTACAAAATATACGTCAGTAGTGGAGAAAGCAGGTACGTGTCTTCAAGAGCTTCTCTGCTCGCTGCAAGTACAGAGAACAAACAGGGTTTGTTTCTTGAGAAAACCGACACAGCAACAGCAAAGCATAGTGTTCTACAGAGCTGTTCCATGGAAATCAAGCAATTTAGGTCCTAACATATTTGCTCTTGCTCTGCAGACGAGGAATACACCAACTGGTACAAAATATACTTCACTTGTGGAAAAGGGGCAAGAAAGTGTCTGCAGCAGCTTCTCTGCTTGCTGCAAACACAGACAACCAACAGGACTTGTGTCTTGAGAAAACCAACACAGCAACAGCAAAGCATAGTGTTCTACATAGCTCTTCCATGGAAAACAAGCAATTTAGATCCTAAAACCTTTGCTCTTGCTCTGCAGAGGAGGAACACACCAACTGGCACAAAATATACTTCACTTGTGGAAAAGGGGCAAGAAAGTGTCTGCAGCAGCTTCTCTGCTTGCTGAAAACACAGGGAACAAACAGGGCTTGTGTCTTTAGAAAACCAACACAGCAACAGCAAAGCATAGTGTTCTACAGAGCTCTTCCATGGAAAACAAGCAATTTAGATCCTAAAATCTTTGCTCTTGCTCTGCAGACGAGGAATACACCAACTGGTACAAAATATACTTCACTTGTGGAAAAGGGGCAAGAAAGTGTCTGCAGCAGCTTCTCTGCTTGCTGCAAACACAGACAACCAACAGGACTTGTGTCTTGAGAAAACCAACACAGTAACAGCAAAGCACAGTGTTCTACATATCTCTTCCAAGGAAATCAAGCAATTTAGGTCCTAAAACCTTTGCTCCTGCTCTCCAGACGAGGAATACACCAACTGGTACAAAATATACGTCAGTAGTGGAGAAAGCAGGTACGTGTCTTCAAGAGCTTCTCTGCTCGCTGCAAGTACAGAGAACAAACAGGGTTTGTTTCTTGAGAAAACCAACACAGCAACAGCAAAGCATAGTGTTCTACAGAGCTCTTCCATGGAAATCAAGTAATTTAGGTCCTAACATATTTGCTCTTGCTCTGCAGACGAGGAATACACCAACTGGTACAAAATATACTTCACTTGTGGAAAAGGGGCAAGAAAGTGTCTGCAGCAGCTTCTCTGCTTGCTGCAAACACAGACAACCAACAGGACTTGTGTCTTGAGAAAACCAACACAGCAACAGCAAAGCATAGTGTTCTACATAGCTCTTCCATGGAAAACAAGCAATTTAGATCCTAAAACCTTTGCTCTTGCTCTGCAGACGAGGAATACACCAACTGGTACAAAATATACTTCACTTGTGGAAAAGGGGCAAGAAAGTGTCTGCAGCAGCTTCTCTGCTTGCTGAAAACACAGACAACCAACAGGACTTGTGTCTTGAGAAAACCAACACAGCAACAGCAAAGCATAGTGTTCTACATAGCTCTTCCATGGAAAACAAGCAATTTAGATCCTAAAACCTTTGCTCTTGCTCTGCAGAGGAGGAACACACCAACTGGCACAAAATATACTTCACTTGTGGAAAAGGGGCAAGAAAGTGTCTGCAGCAGCTTCTCTGCTTGCTGAAAACACAGACAACCAACAGGGCTTGTGTCTTTAGAAAACCAACACAGCAACAGCAAAGCATAGTGTTCTACATAGCTCTTCCATGGAAAACAAGCAATTTAGATCCTAAAACCTTTGCACTTGCTCTGCAGACGAGGAATACACCAACTGGTACAAAATATACTTCACTTGTGGAAAAGGGGCAAGAAAGTGTCTGCAGCAGCTTCTCTGCTTGCTGCAAACACAGACAACCAACAGGACTTGTGTCTTGAGAAAACCAACACAGCAACAGCAAAGCATAGTGTTCTACATAGCTCTTCCATGGAAAACAAGCAATTTAGATCCTAAAACCTTTGCTCTTGCTCTGCAGAGGAGGAACACACCAACTGGCACAAAATATACTTCACTTGTGGAAAAGGGGCAAGAAAGTGTCTGCAGCAGCTTCTCTGCTTGCTGAAAACACAGAGAACAAACAGGGCTTGTGTCTTTAGAAAACCAACACAGCAACAGCAAAGCATAGTGTTCTACATAGCTCTTCCATGGAAAACAAGCAATTTAGATCCTAAAACCTTTGCACTTGCTCTGCAGACGAGGAATACACCAACTGGTACAAAATATACTTCACTTGTGGAAAAGGGGCAAGAAAGTGTCTGCAGCAGCTTCTCTGCTTGCTGAAAACACAGAGAACAAACAGGGCTTGTGTCTTGAGAAAACCAACACAGCAACAGCAAAGCATAGTGTTCTACATAGCTCTTCCATGGAAAACAAGCAATTTAGATCCTAAAACCTTTGATCTTGCTCTGCAGACGAGGAATACACCAACTGGTACAAAATATACTTCACTAGTGGAAAAGGAGCAAGAAAGTGTCTGCAGCAGCTTCTCTGCTTGCTGCAAACACAGACAACCAACAGGACTTGTGTCTTGAGAAAACCAACACAGTAACAGCAAAGCACAGTGTTCTACATATCTCTTCCAAGGAAATCAAGCAATTTAGGTCCTAAAACCTTTGCTCCTGCTCTCCAGATGAGGAATACACCAACTGGTACAAAATATACGTCAGTAGTGGAGAAAGCAGGTACGTGTCTTCAAGAGCTTCTCTGCTCGCTGCAAGTACAGAGAACAAACAGGGTTTGTTTCTTGAGAAAACCGACACAGCAACAGCAAAGCATAGTGTTCTACAGAGCTCTTCCATGGAAATCAAGCAATTTAGGTCCTAACATATTTGCTCTTGCTCTGCAGACGAGGAATACACCAACTGGTACAAAATATACTTCACTTGTGGAAAAGGGGCAAGAAAGTGTCTGCAGCAGCTTCTCTGCTTGCTGCAAACACAGACAACCAACAGGACTTGTGTCTTGAGAAAACCAACACAGCAACAGCAAAGCATAGTGTTCTACAGAGCTCTTCCATGGAAAACAAGCAATTTAGATCCTAAAACCTTTGCTCTTGCTCTGCAGACGAGGAATACACCAACTGGTACAAAATATACTTCACTAGTGGAAAAGGGGCAAGAAAATGTCTGCAGCAGCTTCTCTGCTTGCTGCAAACACAGACAACCAACAGGACTTGTGTCTTGAGAAAACCAACACAGCAACAGCAAAGCATAGTGTTCTACATAGCTCTTCCATGGAAAACAAGCAATTTAGATCCTAAAATCTTTGCTCTTGCTCTGCAGACGAGGAATACACCAACTGGTACAAAATATACTTCACTTGTGGAAAAGGGGCAAGAAAGTGTCTGCAGCAGCTTCTCTGCTTGCTGCAAACACAGACAACCAACAGGACTTGTGTCTTGAGAAAACCAACACAGTAACAGCAAAGCACAGTGTTCTACATATCTCTTCCAAGGAAATCAAGCAATTTAGGTCCTAAAACCTTTGCTCCTGCTCTCCAGACGAGGAATACACCAACTGGTACAAAATATACGTCAGTAGTGGAGAAAGCAGGTACGTGTCTTCAAGAGCTTCTCTGCTCGCTGCAAGTACAGAGAACAAACAGGGTTTGTTTCTTGAGAAAACCGACACAGCAACAGCAAAGCATAGTGTTCTACAGAGCTCTTCCATGGAAATCAAGTAATTTAGGTCCTAACATATTTGCTCTTGCTCTGCAGACGAGGAATACACCAACTGGTACAAAATATACTTCACTTGTGGAAAAGGGGCAAGAAAGTGTCTGCAGCAGCTTCTCTGCTTGCTGCAAACACAGACAACCAACAGGACTTGTGTCTTGAGAAAACCAACACAGCAACAGCAAAGCATAGTGTTCTACATAGCTCTTCCATGGAAAACAAGCAATTTAGATCCTAAAACCTTTGCACTTGCTCTGCAGACGAGGAATACACCAACTGGTACAAAATATACTTCACTAGTGGAAAAGGGGCAAGAAAGTGTCTGCAGCAGCTTCTCTGCTTGCTGAAAACACAGAGAACAAACAGGGCTTGTGTCTTGAGAAAACCAACACAGCAACAGCAAAGCATAGTGTTCTACATAGCTCTTCCATGGAAAACAAGCAATTTAGATCCTAAAACCTTTGCTCTTGCTCTGCAGACGAGGAATACACCAACTGGTACAAAATATACTTCACTAGTGGAAAAGGAGCAAGAAAGTGTCTGCAGCAGCTTCTCTGCTTGCTGCAAACACAGACAACCAACAGGACTTGTGTCTTGAGAAAACCAACACAGTAACAGCAAAGCACAGTGTTCTACATATCTCTTCCAAGGAAATCAAGCAATTTAGGTCCTAAAACCTTTGCCCCTGCTCTCCAGATGAGGAATACACCAACTGGTACAAAATATACGTCAGTAGTGGAGAAAGCAGGTACGTGTCTTCAAGAGCTTCTCTGCTCGCTGCAAGTACAGAGAACAAACAGGGTTTGTTTCTTGAGAAAACCGACACAGCAACAGCAAAGCATAGTGTTCTACAGAGCTCTTCCATGGAAATCAAGCAATTTAGGTCCTAACATATTTGCTCTTGCTCTGCAGACGAGGAATACACCAACTGGTACAAAATATACTTCACTTGTGGAAAAGGGGCAAGAAAGTGTCTGCAGCAGCTTCTCTGCTTGCTGCAAACACAGACAACCAACAGGACTTGTGTCTTGAGAAAACCAACACAGCAACAGCAAAGCATAGTGTTCTACAGAGCTCTTCCATGGAAAACAAGCAATTTAGATCCTAAAACCTTTGCACTTGCTCTGCAGACGAGGAATACACCAACTGGTACAAAATATACTTCACTTGTGGAAAAGGGGCAAGAAAGTGTCTGCAGCAGCTTCTCTGCTTGCTGCAAACACAGACAACCAACAGGACTTGTGTCTTGAGAAAACCAACACAGCAACAGCAAAGCATAGTGTTCTACATAGCTCTTCCATGGAAAACAAGCAATTTAGATCCTAAAACCTTTGATCTTGCTCTGCAGACGAGGAATACACCAACTGGTACAAAATATACTTCACTTGTGGAAAAGGGGCAAGAAAATGTCTGCAGCAGCTTCTCTGCTTGCTGCAAACACAGACAACCAACAGGACTTGTGTCTTGAGAAAACCAACACAGCAACAGCAAAGCATAGTGTTCTACAGAGCTCTTCCATGGAAAACAAGCAATTTAGATCCTAAAACCTTTGCTCTTGCTCTGCAGACGAGGAATACACCAACTGGTACAAAATATACTTCACTTGTGGAAAAGGGGCAAGAAAGTGTCTGCAGCAGCTTCTCTGCTTGCTGCAAACACAGACAACCAACAGGACTTGTGTCTTGAGAAAACCAACACAGCAACAGCAAAGCATAGTGTTCTACATAGCTGTTCCATGGAAAACAAGCAATTTAGATCCTAAAACCTTTGCTCTTGCTCTGCAGACGAGGAATACACCAACTGGTACAAAATATACTTCACTTGTGGAAAAGGGGCAAGAAAGTGTCTGCAGCAGCTTCTCTGCTTGCTGCAAACACAGACAACCAACAGGACTTGTGTCTTGAGAAAACCAACACAGCAACAGCAAAGCATAGTGTTCTACATAGCTGTTCCATGGAAAACAAGCAATTTAGATCCTAAAACCTTTGCTCTTGCTCTGCAGAGGAGGAACACACCAACTGGCACAAAATATACTTCACTTGTGGAAAAGGGGCAAGAAAGTGTCTGCAGCAGCTTCTCTGCTTGCTGAAAACACAGACAACCAACAGGACTTGTGTCTTGAGAAAACCAACACAGCAACAGCAAAGCATAGTGTTCTACATAGCTCTTCCATGGAAAACAAGCAATTTAGATCCTAAAACCTTTGCTCTTGCTCTGCAGACGAGGAATACACCAACTGGTACAAAATATACTTCACTTGTGGAAAAGGGGCAAGAAAGTGTCTGCAGCAGCTTCTCTGCTTGCTGAAAACACAGAGAACAAACAGGGCTTGTGTCTTGAGAAAACCAACACAGCAACAGCAAAGCATAGTGTTCTACATAGCTCTTCCATGGAAAACAAGCAATTTAGATCCTAAAACCTTTGCTCTTGCTCTGCAGACGAGGAATACACCAACTGGTACAAAATATACTTCACTAGTGGAAAAGGAGCAAGAAAGTGTCTGCAGCAGCTTCTCTGCTTGCTGCAAACACAGACAACCAACAGGACTTGTGTCTTGAGAAAACCAACACAGTAACAGCAAAGCACAGTGTTCTACATATCTCTTCCAAGGAAATCAAGCAATTTAGGTCCTAAAACCTTTGCTCCTGCTCTCCAGACGAGGAATACACCAACTGGTACAAAATATACGTCAGTAGTGGAGAAAGCAGGTACGTGTCTTCAAGAGCTTCTCTGCTCGCTGCAAGTACAGACAACCAACAGGACTTGTGTCTTGAGAAAACCAACACAGCAACAGCAAAGCATAGTGTTCTACAGAGCTCTTCCATGGAAAACAAGCAATTTAGATCCTAAAACCTTTGATCTTGCTCTGCAGACGAGGAATACACCAACTGGTACAAAATACACTTCACTTGTGGAAAAGGGGCAAGAAAGTGTCTGCAGCAGCTTCTCTGCTTGCTGCAAACACAGACAACCAACAGGACTTGTGTCTTGAGAAAACCAACACAGCAACAGCAAAGCATAGTGTTCTACATAGCTCTTCCATGGAAAACAAGCAATTTAGATCCTAAAACCTTTGCTCTTGCTCTGCAGAGGAGGAACACACCAACTGGCACAAAATATACTTCACTTGTGGAAAAGGGGCAAGAAAGTGTCTGCAGCAGCTTCTCTGCTTGCTGAAAACACAGGGAACAAACAGGGCTTGTGTCTTTAGAAAACCAACACAGCAACAGCAAAGCATAGTGTTCTACAGAGCTCTTCCATGGAAAACAAGCAATTTAGATCCTAAAACCTTTGCTCTTGCTCTGCAGACGAGGAATACACCAACTGGTACAAAATATACTTCACTTGTGGAAAAGGGGCAAGAAAGTGTCTGCAGCAGCTTCTCTGCTTGCTGCAAACACAGACAACCAACAGGACTTGTGTCTTGAGAAAACCAACACAGCAACAGCAAAGCATAGTGTTCTACAGAGCTCTTCCATGGAAAACAAGCAATTTAGATCCTAAAACCTTTGCTCTTGCTCTGCAGAGGAGGAACACACCAACTGGCACAAAATATACTTCACTTGTGGAAAAGGGGCAAGAAAGTGTCTGCAGCAGCTTCTCTGCTTGCTGAAAACACAGGGAACAAACAGGGCTTCTGTCTTTAGAAAACCAACACAGCAACAGCAAAGCATAGTGTTCTACATAGCTCTTCCATGGAAAACAAGCAATTTAGATCCTAATATATTTGCTCTTGCTCTGCAGACGAGGAATACACCAACTGGTACAAAATATACTTCACTTGTGGAAAAGGGGCAAGAAAGTGTCTGCAGCAGCTTCTCTGCTTGCTGCAAACACAGACAACCAACAGGACTTGTGTCTTGAGAAAACCAACACAGCAACAGCAAAGCATAGTGTTCTACATAGCTCTTCCATGGAAAACAAGCAATTTAGATCCTAAAACCTTTGATCTTGCTCTGCAGACGAGGAATACACCAACTGGTACAAAATATACTTCACTTGTGGAAAAGGGGCAAGAAAATGTCTGCAGCAGCTTCTCTGCTTGCTGCAAACACAGACAACCAACAGGACTTGTGTCTTGAGAAAACCAACACAGCAACAGCAAAGCATAGTGTTCTACAGAGCTCTTCCATGGAAAACAAGCAATTTAGATCCTAAAACCTTTGCTCTTGCTCTGCAGACGAGGAATACACCAACTGGTACAAAATATACTTCACTTGTGGAAAAGGGGCAAGAAAGTGTCTGCAGCAGCTTCTCTGCTTGCTGCAAACACAGACAACCAACAGGACTTGTGTCTTGAGAAAACCAACACAGCAACAGCAAAGCATAGTGTTCTACATAGCTGTTCCATGGAAAACAAGCAATTTAGATCCTAAAACCTTTGCTCTTGCTCTGCAGACGAGGAATACACCAACTGGTACAAAATATACTTCACTTGTGGAAAAGGGGCAAGAAAGTGTCTGCAGCAGCTTCTCTGCTTGCTGCAAACACAGACAACCAACAGGACTTGTGTCTTGAGAAAACCAACACAGCAACAGCAAAGCATAGTGTTCTACATAGCTCTTCTATGGAAAACAAGCAATTTAGATCCTAAAACCTTTGCTCTTGCTCTGCAGAGGAGGAACACACCAACTGGCACAAAATATACTTCACTTGTGGAAAAGGGGCAAGAAAGTGTCTGCAGCAGCTTCTCTGCTTGCTGAAAACACAGGGAACAAACAGGGCTTCTGTCTTTAGAAAACCAACACAGCAACAGCAAAGCATAGTGTTCTACATAGCTCTTCCATGGAAAACAAGCAATTTAGATCCTAAAACCTTTGCTCTTGCTCTGCAGACGAGGAATACACCAACTGGTACAAAATATACTTCACTAGTGGAAAAGGGGCAAGAAAGTGTCTGCAGCAGCTTCTCTGCTTGCTGAAAACACAGAGAACAAACAGGGCTTGTGTCTTGAGAAAACCAACACAGCAACAGCAAAGCATAGTGTTCTACATAGCTCTTCCATGGAAAACAAGCAATTTAGATCCTAAAACCTTTGCTCTTGCTCTGCAGACGAGGAATACACCAACTGGTACAAAATATACTTCACTAGTGGAAAAGGAGCAAGAAAGTGTCTGCAGCAGCTTCTCTGCTTGCTGCAAACACAGACAACCAACAGGACTTGTGTCTTGAGAAAACCAACACAGTAACAGCAAAGCACAGTGTTCTACATATCTCTTCCAAGGAAATCAAGCAATTTAGGTCCTAAAACCTTTGCCCCTGCTCTCCAGATGAGGAATACACCAACTGGTACAAAATATACGTCAGTAGTGGAGAAAGCAGGTACGTGTCTTCAAGAGCTTCTCTGCTCGCTGCAAGTACAGAGAACAAACAGGGTTTGTTTCTTGAGAAAACCGACACAGCAACAGCAAAGCATAGTGTTCTACAGAGCTCTTCCATGGAAATCAAGCAATTTAGGTCCTAACATATTTGCTCTTGCTCTGCAGACGAGGAATACACCAACTGGTACAAAATATACTTCACTTGTGGAAAAGGGGCAAGAAAGTGTCTGCAGCAGCTTCTCTGCTTGCTGCAAACACAGACAACCAACAGGACTTGTGTCTTGAGAAAACCAACACAGCAACAGCAAAGCATAGTGTTCTACAGAGCTCTTCCATGGAAAACAAGCAATTTAGATCCTAAAACCTTTGCACTTGCTCTGCAGACGAGGAATACACCAACTGGTACAAAATATACTTCACTTGTGGAAAAGGGGCAAGAAAGTGTCTGCAGCAGCTTCTCTGCTTGCTGCAAACACAGACAACCAACAGGACTTGTGTCTTGAGAAAACCAACACAGCAACAGCAAAGCATAGTGTTCTACATAGCTCTTCCATGGAAAACAAGCAATTTAGATCCTAAAACCTTTGATCTTGCTCTGCAGACGAGGAATACACCAACTGGTACAAAATATACTTCACTTGTGGAAAAGGGGCAAGAAAATGTCTGCAGCAGCTTCTCTGCTTGCTGCAAACACAGACAACCAACAGGACTTGTGTCTTGAGAAAACCAACACAGCAACAGCAAAGCATAGTGTTCTACAGAGCTCTTCCATGGAAAACAAGCAATTTAGATCCTAAAACCTTTGCTCTTGCTCTGCAGACGAGGAATACACCAACTGGTACAAAATATACTTCACTTGTGGAAAAGGGGCAAGAAAGTGTCTGCAGCAGCTTCTCTGCTTGCTGCAAACACAGACAACCAACAGGACTTGTGTCTTGAGAAAACCAACACAGCAACAGCAAAGCATAGTGTTCTACATAGCTGTTCCATGGAAATCAAGCAATTTAGATCCTAAAACCTTTGCTCTTGCTCTGCAGACGAGGAATACACCAACTGGTACAAAATATACTTCACTTGTGGAAAAGGGGCAAGAAAGTGTCTGCAGCAGCTTCTCTGCTTGCTGCAAACACAGACAACCAACAGGACTTGTGTCTTGAGAAAACCAACACAGCAACAGCAAAGCATAGTGTTCTACATAGCTGTTCCATGGAAAACAAGCAATTTAGATCCTAAAACCTTTGCTCTTGCTCTGCAGAGGAGGAACACACCAACTGGCACAAAATATACTTCACTTGTGGAAAAGGGGCAAGAAAGTGTCTGCAGCAGCTTCTCTGCTTGCTGAAAACACAGAGAACAAACAGGGCTTGTGTCTTGAGAAAACCAACACAGCAACAGCAAAGCATAGTGTTCTACATAGCTCTTCCATGGAAAACAAGCAATTTAGATCCTAAAACCTTTGCTCTTGCTCTGCAGACGAGGAATACACCAACTGGTACAAAATATACTTCACTAGTGGAAAAGGAGCAAGAAAGTGTCTGCAGCAGCTTCTCTGCTTGCTGCAAACACAGACAACCAACAGGACTTGTGTCTTGAGAAAACCAACACAGTAACAGCAAAGCACAGTGTTCTACATATCTCTTCCAAGGAAATCAAGCAATTTAGGTCCTAAAACCTTTGCCCCTGCTCTCCAGATGAGGAATACACCAACTGGTACAAAATATACGTCAGTAGTGGAGAAAGCAGGTACGTGTCTTCAAGAGCTTCTCTGCTCGCTGCAAGTACAGAGAACAAACAGGGTTTGTTTCTTGAGAAAACCGACACAGCAACAGCAAAGCATAGTGTTCTACAGAGCTCTTCCATGGAAATCAAGCAATTTAGGTCCTAACATATTTGCTCTTGCTCTGCAGACGAGGAATACACCAACTGGTACAAAATATACTTCACTTGTGGAAAAGGGGCAAGAAAGTGTCTGCAGCAGCTTCTCTGCTTGCTGCAAACACAGACAACCAACAGGACTTGTGTCTTGAGAAAACCAACACAGCAACAGCAAAGCATAGTGTTCTACAGAGCTCTTCCATGGAAAACAAGCAATTTAGATCCTAAAACCTTTGCACTTGCTCTGCAGACGAGGAATACACCAACTGGTACAAAATATACTTCACTTGTGGAAAAGGGGCAAGAAAGTGTCTGCAGCAGCTTCTCTGCTTGCTGCAAACACAGACAACCAACATGACTTGTGTCTTGAGAAAACCAACACAGCAACAGCAAAGCATAGTGTTCTACATAGCTCTTCCATGGAAAACAAGCAATTTAGATCCTAAAACCTTTGATCTTGCTCTGCAGACGAGGAATACACCAACTGGTACAAAATATACTTCACTTGTGGAAAAGGGGCAAGAAAATGTCTGCAGCAGCTTCTCTGCTTGCTGCAAACACAGACAACCAACAGGACTTGTGTCTTGAGAAAACCAACACAGCAACAGCAAAGCATAGTGTTCTACAGAGCTCTTCCATGGAAAACAAGCAATTTAGATCCTAAAACCTTTGCTCTTGCTCTGCAGACGAGGAATACACCAACTGGTACAAAATATACTTCACTTGTGGAAAAGGGGCAAGAAAGTGTCTGCAGCAGCTTCTCTGCTTGCTGCAAACACAGACAACCAACAGGACTTGTGTCTTGAGAAAACCAACACAGCAACAGCAAAGCATAGTGTTCTACATAGCTGTTCCATGGAAAACAAGCAATTTAGATCCTAAAACCTTTGCTCTTGCTCTGCAGACGAGGAATACACCAACTGGTACAAAATATACTTCACTTGTGGAAAAGGGGCAAGAAAGTGTCTGCAGCAGCTTCTCTGCTTGCTGCAAACACAGACAACCAACAGGACTTGTGTCTTGAGAAAACCAACACAGCAACAGCAAAGCATAGTGTTCTACATAGCTGTTCCATGGAAAACAAGCAATTTAGATCCTAAAACCTTTGCTCTTGCTCTGCAGAGGAGGAACACACCAACTGGCACAAAATATACTTCACTTGTGGAAAAGGGGCAAGAAAGTGTCTGCAGCAGCTTCTCTGCTTGCTGAAAACACAGACAACCAACAGGACTTGTGTCTTGAGAAAACCAACACAGCAACAGCAAAGCATAGTGTTCTACATAGCTCTTCCATGGAAAACAAGCAATTTAGATCCTAAAACCTTTGCTCTTGCTCTGCAGACGAGGAATACACCAACTGGTACAAAATATACTTCACTTGTGGAAAAGGGGCAAGAAAGTGTCTGCAGCAGCTTCTCTGCTTGCTGAAAACACAGAGAACAAACAGGGCTTGTGTCTTGAGAAAACCAACACAGCAACAGCAAAGCATAGTGTTCTACATAGCTCTTCCATGGAAAACAAGCAATTTAGATCCTAAAACCTTTGCTCTTGCTCTGCAGACGAGGAATACACCAACTGGTACAAAATATACTTCACTAGTGGAAAAGGAGCAAGAAAGTGTCTGCAGCAGCTTCTCTGCTTGCTGCAAACACAGACAACCAACAGGACTTGTGTCTTGAGAAAACCAACACAGTAACAGCAAAGCACAGTGTTCTACATATCTCTTCCAAGGAAATCAAGCAATTTAGGTCCTAAAACCTTTGCTCCTGCTCTCCAGACGAGGAATACACCAACTGGTACAAAATATACGTCAGTAGTGGAGAAAGCAGGTACGTGTCTTCAAGAGCTTCTCTGCTCGCTGCAAGTACAGACAACCAACAGGACTTGTGTCTTGAGAAAACCAACACAGCAACAGCAAAGCATAGTGTTCTACAGAGCTCTTCCATGGAAAACAAGCAATTTAGATCCTAAAACCTTTGATCTTGCTCTGCAGACGAGGAATACACCAACTGGTACAAAATACACTTCACTTGTGGAAAAGGGGCAAGAAAGTGTCTGCAGCAGCTTCTCTGCTTGCTGCAAACACAGACAACCAACAGGACTTGTGTCTTGAGAAAACCAACACAGCAACAGCAAAGCATAGTGTTCTACATAGCTCTTCCATGGAAAACAAGCAATTTAGATCCTAAAACCTTTGCTCTTGCTCTGCAGAGGAGGAACACACCAACTGGCACAAAATATACTTCACTTGTGGAAAAGGGGCAAGAAAGTGTCTGCAGCAGCTTCTCTGCTTGCTGAAAACACAGGGAACAAACAGGGCTTGTGTCTTTAGAAAACCAACACAGCAACAGCAAAGCATAGTGTTCTACAGAGCTCTTCCATGGAAAACAAGCAATTTAGATCCTAAAACCTTTGCTCTTGCTCTGCAGACGAGGAATACACCAACTGGTACAAAATATACTTCACTTGTGGAAAAGGGGCAAGAAAGTGTCTGCAGCAGCTTCTCTGCTTGCTGCAAACACAGACAACCAACAGGACTTGTGTCTTGAGAAAACCAACACAGCAACAGCAAAGCATAGTGTTCTACAGAGCTCTTCCATGGAAAACAAGCAATTTAGATCCTAAAACCTTTGCTCTTGCTCTGCAGAGGAGGAACACACCAACTGGCACAAAATATACTTCACTTGTGGAAAAGGGGCAAGAAAGTGTCTGCAGCAGCTTCTCTGCTTGCTGAAAACACAGGGAACAAACAGGGCTTCTGTCTTTAGAAAACCAACACAGCAACAGCAAAGCATAGTGTTCTACATAGCTCTTCCATGGAAAACAAGCAATTTAGATCCTAATATATTTGCTCTTGCTCTGCAGACGAGGAATACACCAACTGGTACAAAATATACTTCACTTGTGGAAAAGGGGCAAGAAAGTGTCTGCAGCAGCTTCTCTGCTTGCTGCAAACACAGACAACCAACAGGACTTGTGTCTTGAGAAAACCAACACAGCAACAGCAAAGCATAGTGTTCTACATAGCTCTTCCATGGAAAACAAGCAATTTAGATCCTAAAACCTTTGATCTTGCTCTGCAGACGAGGAATACACCAACTGGTACAAAATATACTTCACTTGTGGAAAAGGGGCAAGAAAATGTCTGCAGCAGCTTCTCTGCTTGCTGCAAACACAGACAACCAACAGGACTTGTGTCTTGAGAAAACCAACACAGCAACAGCAAAGCATAGTGTTCTACAGAGCTCTTCCATGGAAAACAAGCAATTTAGATCCTAAAACCTTTGCTCTTGCTCTGCAGACGAGGAATACACCAACTGGTACAAAATATACTTCACTTGTGGAAAAGGGGCAAGAAAGTGTCTGCAGCAGCTTCTCTGCTTGCTGCAAACACAGACAACCAACAGGACTTGTGTCTTGAGAAAACCAACACAGCAACAGCAAAGCATAGTGTTCTACATAGCTGTTCCATGGAAAACAAGCAATTTAGATCCTAAAACCTTTGCTCTTGCTCTGCAGACGAGGAATACACCAACTGGTACAAAATATACTTCACTTGTGGAAAAGGGGCAAGAAAGTGTCTGCAGCAGCTTCTCTGCTTGCTGCAAACACAGACAACCAACAGGACTTGTGTCTTGAGAAAACCAACACAGCAACAGCAAAGCATAGTGTTCTACATAGCTCTTCTATGGAAAACAAGCAATTTAGATCCTAAAACCTTTGCTCTTGCTCTGCAGAGGAGGAACACACCAACTGGCACAAAATATACTTCACTTGTGGAAAAGGGGCAAGAAAGTGTCTGCAGCAGCTTCTCTGCTTGCTGAAAACACAGGGAACAAACAGGGCTTCTGTCTTTAGAAAACCAACACAGCAACAGCAAAGCATAGTGTTCTACATAGCTCTTCCATGGAAAACAAGCAATTTAGATCCTAAAACCTTTGCTCTTGCTCTGCAGACGAGGAATACACCAACTGGTACAAAATATACTTCACTTGTGGAAAAGGGGCAAGAAAGTGTCTGCAGCAGCTTCTCTGCTTGCTGAAAACACAGAGAACAAACAGGGCTTGTGTCTTGAGAAAACCAACACAGCAACAGCAAAGCATAGTGTTCTACATAGCTCTTCCATGGAAAACAAGCAATTTAGATCCTAAAATCTTTGCTCTTGCTCTGCAGACGAGGAATACACCAACTGGTACAAAATATACTTCACTAGTGGAAAAGGAGCAAGAAAGTGTCTGCAGCAGCTTCTCTGCTTGCTGCAAACACAGACAACCAACAGGACTTGTGTCTTGAGAAAACCAACACAGTAACAGCAAAGCACAGTGTTCTACATATCTCTTCCAAGGAAATCAAGCAATTTAGGTCCTAAAACCTTTGCTCCTGCTCTCCAGACGAGGAATACACCAACTGGTACAAAATATACGTCAGTAGTGGAGAAAGCAGGTACGTGTCTTCAAGAGCTTCTCTGCTCGCTGCAAGTACAGACAACCAACAGGACTTGTGTCTTGAGAAAACCAACACAGCAACAGCAAAGCATAGTGTTCTACATAGCTCTTCCATGGAAAACAAGCAATTTAGATCCTAAAACCTTTGCTCTTGCTCTGCAGACGAGGAATACACCAACTGGTACAAAATATACTTCACTTGTGGAAAAGGGGCAAGAAAGTGTCTGCAGCAGCTTCTCTGCTTGCTGCAAACACAGACAACCAACAGGACTTGTGTCTTGAGAAAACCAACACAGCAACAGCAAAGCATAGTGTTCTACATAGCTCTTCCATGGAAAACAAGCAATTTAGATCCTAAAACCTTTGCTCTTGCTCTGCAGAGGAGGAACACACCAACTGGCACAAAATATACTTCACTTGTGGAAAAGGGGCAAGAAAGTGTCTGCAGCAGCTTCTCTGCTTGCTGAAAACACAGGGAACAAACAGGGCTTGTGTCTTTAGAAAACCAACACAGCAACAGCAAAGCATAGTGTTCTACATAGCTCTTCCATGGAAAACAAGCAATTTAGATCCTAAAACCTTTGCACTTGCTCTGCAGACGAGGAATACACCAACTGGTACAAAATATACTTCACTAGTGGAAAAGGGGCAAGAAAGTGTCTGCAGCAGCTTCTCTGCTTGCTGAAAACACAGAGAACAAACAGGGCTTGTGTCTTGAGAAAACCAACACAGCAACAGCAAAGCATAGTGTTCTTAATAGCTCTTCCATGGAAAACAAGCAATTTAGATCCTAAAACCTTTGCTCTTGCTCTGCAGACGAGGAATACACCAACTGGTACAAAATATACTTCACTTGTGGAAAAGGAGCAAGAAAGTGTCTGCAGCAGCTTCTCTGCTTGCTGCAAACACAGACAACCAACAGGACTTGTGTCTTGAGAAAACCAACACAGTAACAGCAAAGCACAGTGTTCTACATATCTCTTCCAAGGAAATCAAGCAATTTAGGTCCTAAAACCTTTGCTCCTGCTCTCCAGACGAGGAATACACCAACTGGTACAAAATATACGTCAGTAGTGGAGAAAGCAGGTACGTGTCTTCAAGAGCTTCTCTGCTCGCTGCAAGTACAGAGAACAAACAGGGTTTGTTTCTTGAGAAAACCGACACAGCAACAGCAAAGCATAGTGTTCTACAGAGCTCTTCCATGGAAATCAAGTAATTTAGGTCCTAACATATTTGCTCTTGCTCTGCAGACGAGGAATACACCAACTGGTACAAAATATACTTCACTTGTGGAAAAGGGGCAAGAAAGTGTCTGCAGCAGCTTCTCTGCTTGCTGCAAACACAGACAACCAACAGGGCTTGTGTCTTGAGAAAACCAACACAGCAACAGCAAAGCATAGTGTTCTACATAGCTCTTCCATGGAAAACAAGCAATTTAGATCCTAAAACCTTTGCTCTTGCTCTGCAGAGGAGGAACACACCAACTGGCACAAAATATACTTCACTTGTGGAAAAGGGGCAAGAAAGTGTCTGCAGCAGCTTCTCTGCTTGCTGAAAACACAGGGAACAAACAGGACTTGTGTCTTGAGAAAACCAACACAGCAACAGCAAAGCATAGTGTTCTACATAGCTCTTCCATGGAAAACAAGCAATTTAGATCCTAAAACCTTTGCTCTTGCTCTGCAGACGAGGAATACACCAACTGGTACAAAATATACTTCACTAGTGGAAAAGGAGCAAGAAAGTGTCTGCAGCAGCTTCTCTGCTTGCTGCAAACACAGACAACCAACAGGACTTGTGTCTTGAGAAAACCAACACAGTAACAGCAAAGCACAGTGTTCTACATATCTCTTCCAAGGAAATCAAGCAATTTAGGTCCTAAAACCTTTGCTCCTGCTCTCCAGACGAGGAATACACCAACTGGTACAAAATATACGTCAGTAGTGGAGAAAGCAGGTACGTGTCTTCAAGAGCTTCTCTGCTCGCTGCAAGTACAGAGAACAAACAGGGTTTGTTTCTTGAGAAAACCGACACAGCAACAGCAAAGCATAGTGTTCTACAGAGCTCTTCCATGGAAATCAAGCAATTTAGGTCCTAACATATTTGCTCTTGCTCTGCAGACGAGGAATACACCAACTGGTACAAAATATACTTCACTTGTGGAAAAGGGGCAAGAAAGTGTCTGCAGCAGCTTCTCTGCTTGCTGAAAACACAGGGAACAAACAGGGCTTGTGTCTTGAGAAAACCAACACAGTAACAGCAAAGCATAGTGTTCTACATAGCTCTTCCATGGAAAACAAGCAATTTAGATCCTAAAACCTTTGCTCTTGCTCTGCAGACGAGGAATACACCAACTGGTACAAAATATACTTCACTAGTGTAAAAGGGGCAAGAAAGTGTCTGCAGCAGCTTCTCTGCTTGCTGCAAACACAGACAACCAACAGGACTTGTGTCTTGAGAAAACCAACACAGCAACAGCAAAGCATAGTGTTCTACATAGCTCTTCCATGGAAAACAAGCAATTTAGATCCTAAAACCTTTGCTCTTGCTCTGCAGACGAGGAATACACCAACTGGTACAAAATATACTTCACTTGTGGAAAAGGGGCAAGAAAGTGTCTGCAGCAGCTTCTCTGCTTGCTGCAAACACAGACAACCAACAGGACTTGTGTCTTGAGAAAACCAACACAGCAACAGCAAAGCATAGTGTTCTACATAGCTCTTCCATGGAAAACAAGCAATTTAGATCCTAAAACCTTTGCTCTTGCTCTGCAGAGGAGGAACACACCAACTGGCACAAAATATACTTCACTTGTGGAAAAGGGGCAAGAAAGTGTCTGCAGCAGCTTCTCTGCTTGCTGAAAACACAGGGAACAAACAGGGCTTCTGTCTTTAGAAAACCAACACAGCAACAGCAAAGCATAGTGTTCTACATAGCTCTTCCATGGAAAACAAGCAATTTAGATCCTAAAACCTTTGCTCTTGCTCTGCAGACGAGGAATACACCAACTGGTACAAAATATACTTCACTTGTGGAAAAGGGGCAAGAAAGTGTCTGCAGCAGCTTCTCTGCTTGCTGAAAACACAGAGAACAAACAGGGCTTGTGTCTTGAGAAAACCAACACAGCAACAGCAAAGCATAGTGTTCTACATAGCTCTTCCATGGAAAACAAGCAATTTAGATCCTAAAACCTTTGATCTTGCTCTGCAGACGAGGAATACACCAACTGGTACAAAATATACTTCACTAGTGGAAAAGGAGCAAGAAAGTGTCTGCAGCAGCTTCTCTGCTTGCTGCAAACACAGACAACCAACAGGACTTGTGTCTTGAGAAAACCAACACAGTAACAGCAAAGCACAGTGTTCTACATATCTCTTCCAAGGAAATCAAGCAATTTAGGTCCTAAAACCTTTGCTCCTGCTCTCCAGACGAGGAATACACCAACTGGTACAAAATATACGTCAGTAGTGGAGAAAGCAGGTACGTGTCTTCAAGAGCTTCTCTGCTCGCTGCAAGTACAGACAACCAACAGGACTTGTGTCTTGAGAAAACCAACACAGCAACAGCAAAGCATAGTGTTCTACAGAGCTCTTCCATGGAAAACAAGCTATTTAGATCCTAAAACCTTTGATCTTGCTCTGCAGACGAGGAATACACCAACTGGTACAAAATACACTTCACTTGTGGAAAAGGGGCAAGAAAGTGTCTGCAGCAGCTTCTCTGCTTGCTGCAAACACAGACAACCAACAGGACTTGTGTCTTGAGAAAACCAACACAGCAACAGCAAAGCATAGTGTTCTACAGAGCTCTTCCATGGAAAACAAGCAATTTAGATCCTAAAACCTTTGCTCTTGCTCTGCAGAGGAGGAACACACCAACTGGCACAAAATATACTTCACTTGTGGAAAAGGGGCAAGAAAGTGTCTGCAGCAGCTTCTCTGCTTGCTGCAAACACAGACAACCAACAGGACTTGTGTCTTGAGAAAACCAACACAGCAACAGCAAAGCATAGTGTTCTACATAGCTCTTCCATGGAAAACAAGCAATTTAGATCCTAAAACCTTTGAACTTGCTCTGCAGACGAGGAATACACCAACTGGTACAAAATATACTTCACTAGTGGAAAAGGGGCAAGAAAGTGTCTGCAGCAGCTTCTCTGCTTGCTGAAAACACAGAGAACAAACAGGGCTTGTGTCTTGAGAAAACCAACACAGCAACAGCAAAGCATAGTGTTCTACATAGCTCTTCCATGGAAAACAAGCAATTTAGATCCTAAAACCTTTGCTCTTGCTCTGCAGACGAGGAATACACCAACTGGTACAAAATATACTTCACTAGTGGAAAAGGAGCAAGAAAGTGTCTGCAGCAGCTTCTCTGCTCGCTGCAAGTACAGACAACCAACAGGACTTGTGTCTTGAGAAAACCAACACAGCAACAGCAAAGCACAGTGTTCTACATATCTCTTCCAAGGAAATCAAGCAATTTAGGTCCTAAAACCTTTGCTCCTGCTCTCCAGATGAGGAATACACCAACTGGTACAAAATATACGTCAGTAGTGGAGAAAGCAGGTACGTGTCTTCAAGAGCTTCTCTGCTCGCTGCAAGTACAGAGAACAAACAGGGTTTGTTTCTTGAGAAAACCGACACAGCAACAGCAAAGCATAGTGTTCTACAGAGCTGTTCCATGGAAATCAAGCAATTTAGGTCCTAACATATTTGCTCTTGCTCTGCAGACGAGGAATACACCAACTGGTACAAAATATACTTCACTTGTGGAAAAGGGGCAAGAAAGTGTCTGCAGCAGCTTCTCTGCTTGCTGCAAACACAGACAACCAACAGGACTTGTGTCTTGAGAAAACCAACACAGCAACAGCAAAGCATAGTGTTCTACATAGCTCTTCCATGGAAAACAAGCAATTTAGATCCTAAAACCTTTGCTCTTGCTCTGCAGAGGAGGAACACACCAACTGGCACAAAATATACTTCACTTGTGGAAAAGGGGCAAGAAAGTGTCTGCAGCAGCTTCTCTGCTTGCTGAAAACACAGGGAACAAACAGGGCTTGTGTCTTTAGAAAACCAACACAGCAACAGCAAAGCATAGTGTTCTACAGAGCTCTTCCATGGAAAACAAGCAATTTAGATCCTAAAATCTTTGCTCTTGCTCTGCAGACGAGGAATACACCAACTGGTACAAAATATACTTCACTTGTGGAAAAGGGGCAAGAAAGTGTCTGCAGCAGCTTCTCTGCTTGCTGCAAACACAGACAACCAACAGGACTTGTGTCTTGAGAAAACCAACACAGTAACAGCAAAGCACAGTGTTCTACATATCTCTTCCAAGGAAATCAAGCAATTTAGGTCCTAAAACCTTTGCTCCTGCTCTCCAGACGAGGAATACACCAACTGGTACAAAATATACGTCAGTAGTGGAGAAAGCAGGTACGTGTCTTCAAGAGCTTCTCTGCTCGCTGCAAGTACAGAGAACAAACAGGGTTTGTTTCTTGAGAAAACCAACACAGCAACAGCAAAGCATAGTGTTCTACAGAGCTCTTCCATGGAAATCAAGTAATTTAGGTCCTAACATATTTGCTCTTGCTCTGCAGACGAGGAATACACCAACTGGTACAAAATATACTTCACTTGTGGAAAAGGGGCAAGAAAGTGTCTGCAGCAGCTTCTCTGCTTGCTGCAAACACAGACAACCAACAGGACTTGTGTCTTGAGAAAACCAACACAGCAACAGCAAAGCATAGTGTTCTACATAGCTCTTCCATGGAAAACAAGCAATTTAGATCCTAAAACCTTTGCTCTTGCTCTGCAGACGAGGAATACACCAACTGGTACAAAATATACTTCACTTGTGGAAAAGGGGCAAGAAAGTGTCTGCAGCAGCTTCTCTGCTTGCTGAAAACACAGACAACCAACAGGACTTGTGTCTTGAGAAAACCAACACAGCAACAGCAAAGCATAGTGTTCTACATAGCTCTTCCATGGAAAACAAGCAATTTAGATCCTAAAACCTTTGCTCTTGCTCTGCAGAGGAGGAACACACCAACTGGCACAAAATATACTTCACTTGTGGAAAAGGGGCAAGAAAGTGTCTGCAGCAGCTTCTCTGCTTGCTGAAAACACAGACAACCAACAGGGCTTGTGTCTTTAGAAAACAAACACAGCAACAGCAAAGCATAGTGTTCTACATAGCTCTTCCATGGAAAACAAGCAATTTAGATCCTAAAACCTTTGCACTTGCTCTGCAGACGAGGAATACACCAACTGGTACAAAATATACTTCACTTGTTGAAAAGGGGCAAGAAAGTGTCTGCAGCAGCTTCTCTGCTTGCTGCAAACACAGACAACCAACAGGACTTGTGTCTTGAGAAAACCAACACAGCAACAGCAAAGCATAGTGTTCTACATAGCTCTTCCATGGAAAACAAGCAATTTAGATCCTAAAACCTTTGCTCTTGCTCTGCAGAGGAGGAACACACCAACTGGCACAAAATATACTTCACTTGTGGAAAAGGGGCAAGAAAGTGTCTGCAGCAGCTTCTCTGCTTGCTGAAAACACAGAGAACAAACAGGGCTTGTGTCTTTAGAAAACCAACACAGCAACAGCAAAGCATAGTGTTCTACATAGCTCTTCCATGGAAAACAAGCAATTTAGATCCTAAAACCTTTGCACTTGCTCTGCAGACGAGGAATACACCAACTGGTACAAAATATACTTCACTTGTGGAAAAGGGGCAAGAAAGTGTCTGCAGCAGCTTCTCTGCTTGCTGAAAACACAGAGAACAAACAGGGCTTGTGTCTTGAGAAAACCAACACAGCAACAGCAAAGCATAGTGTTCTACATAGCTCTTCCATGGAAAACAAGCAATTTAGATCCTAAAACCTTTGATCTTGCTCTGCAGACGAGGAATACACCAACTGGTACAAAATATACTTCACTAGTGGAAAAGGGGCAAGAAAGTGTCTGCAGCAGCTTCTCTGCTTGCTGAAAACACAGGGAACAAACAGGGCTTGTGTCTTTAGAAAACCAACACAGCAACAGCAAAGCATAGTGTTCTACATAGCTCTTCCATGGAAAACAAGCAATTTAGATCCTAAAACCTTTGCACTTGCTCTGCAGACGAGGAATACACCAACTGGTACAAAATATACTTCACTAGTGGAAAAGGGGCAAGAAAGTGTCTGCAGCAGCTTCTCTGCTTGCTGAAAACACAGAGAACAAACAGGGCTTGTGTCTTGAGAAAACCAACACAGCAACAGCAAAGCATAGTGTTCTTAATAGCTCTTCCATGGAAAACAAGCAATTTAGATCCTAAAACCTTTGCTCTTGCTCTGCAGACGAGGAATACACCAACTGGTACAAAATATACTTCACTAGTGTAAAAGGACCAAGAAAGTGTCTGCAGCAGCTTCTCTGCTTGCTGCAAACACAGACAACCAACAGGACTTGTGTCTTGAGAAAACCAACACAGCAACAGCAAAGCATAGTGTTCTACATAGCTCTTCCATGGAAAACAAGCAATTTAGATCCTAAAATCTTTGCTCTTGCTCTGCAGACGAGGAATACACCAACTGGTACAAAATATACTTCACTTGTGGAAAAGGGGCAAGAAAGTGTCTGCAGCAGCTTCTCTGCTTGCTGCAAACACAGACAACCAACAGGACTTGTGTCTTGAGAAAACCAACACAGTAACAGCAAAGCACAGTGTTCTACATATCTCTTCCAAGGAAATCAAGCAATTTAGGTCCTAAAACCTTTGCTCCTGCTCTCCAGACGAGGAATACACCAACTGGTACAAAATATACGTCAGTAGTGGAGAAAGCAGGTACGTGTCTTCAAGAGCTTCTCTGCTCGCTGCAAGTACAGAGAACAAACAGGGTTTGTTTCTTGAGAAAACCGACACAGCAACAGCAAAGCATAGTGTTCTACAGAGCTCTTCCATGGAAATCAAGTAATTTAGGTCCTAACATATTTGCTCTTGCTCTGCAGACGAGGAATACACCAACTGGTACAAAATATACTTCACTTGTGGAAAAGGGGCAAGAAAGTGTCTGCAGCAGCTTCTCTGCTTGCTGCAAACACAGACAACCAACAGGACTTGTGTCTTGAGAAAACCAACACAGCAACAGCAAAGCATAGTGTTCTACATAGCTCTTCCATGGAAAACAAGCAATTTAGATCCTAAAACCTTTGAACTTGCTCTGCAGACGAGGAATACACCAACTGGTACAAAATATACTTCACTAGTGGAAAAGGGGCAAGAAAGTGTCTGCAGCAGCTTCTCTGCTTGCTGAAAACACAGAGAACAAACAGGGCTTGTGTCTTGAGAAAACCAACACAGCAACAGCAAAGCATAGTGTTCTACATAGCTCTTCCATGGAAAACAAGCAATTTAGATCCTAAAACCTTTGCTCTTGCTCTGCAGACGAGGAATACACCAACTGGTACAAAATATACTTCACTAGTGGAAAAGGAGCAAGAAAGTGTCTGCAGCAGCTTCTCTGCTCGCTGCAAGTACAGACAACCAACAGGACTTGTGTCTTGAGAAAACCAACACAGCAACAGCAAAGCACAGTGTTCTACATATCTCTTCCAAGGAAATCAAGCAATTTAGGTCCTAAAACCTTTGCTCCTGCTCTCCAGATGAGGAATACACCAACTGGTACAAAATATACGTCAGTAGTGGAGAAAGCAGGTACGTGTCTTCAAGAGCTTCTCTGCTCGCTGCAAGTACAGAGAACAAACAGGGTTTGTTTCTTGAGAAAACCGACACAGCAACAGCAAAGCATAGTGTTCTACAGAGCTGTTCCATGGAAATCAAGCAATTTAGGTCCTAACATATTTGCTCTTGCTCTGCAGACGAGGAATACACCAACTGGTACAAAATATACTTCACTTGTGGAAAAGGGGCAAGAAAGTGTCTGCAGCAGCTTCTCTGCTTGCTGCAAACACAGACAACCAACAGGACTTGTGTCTTGAGAAAACCAACACAGCAACAGCAAAGCATAGTGTTCTACATAGCTCTTCCATGGAAAACAAGCAATTTAGATCCTAAAACCTTTGCTCTTGCTCTGCAGAGGAGGAACACACCAACTGGCACAAAATATACTTCACTTGTGGAAAAGGGGCAAGAAAGTGTCTGCAGCAGCTTCTCTGCTTGCTGAAAACACAGGGAACAAACAGGGCTTGTGTCTTTAGAAAACCAACACAGCAACAGCAAAGCATAGTGTTCTACAGAGCTCTTCCATGGAAAACAAGCAATTTAGATCCTAAAATCTTTGCTCTTGCTCTGCAGACGAGGAATACACCAACTGGTACAAAATATACTTCACTTGTGGAAAAGGGGCAAGAAAGTGTCTGCAGCAGCTTCTCTGCTTGCTGCAAACACAGACAACCAACAGGACTTGTGTCTTGAGAAAACCAACACAGTAACAGCAAAGCACAGTGTTCTACATATCTCTTCCAAGGAAATCAAGCAATTTAGGTCCTAAAACCTTTGCTCCTGCTCTCCAGACGAGGAATACACCAACTGGTACAAAATATACGTCAGTAGTGGAGAAAGCAGGTACGTGTCTTCAAGAGCTTCTCTGCTCGCTGCAAGTACAGAGAACAAACAGGGTTTGTTTCTTGAGAAAACCGACACAGCAACAGCAAAGCATAGTGTTCTACAGAGCTCTTCCATGGAAATCAAGCAATTTAGGTCCTAACATATTTGCTCTTGCTCTGCAGACGAGGAATACACCAACTGGTACAAAATATACTTCACTTGTGGAAAAGGGGCAAGAAAGTGTCTGCAGCAGCTTCTCTGCTTGCTGCAAACACAGACAACCAACAGGACTTGTGTCTTGAGAAAACCAACACAGCAACAGCAAAGCATAGTGTTCTACATAGCTCTTCCATGGAAAACAAGCAATTTAGATCCTAAAACCTTTGCTCTTGCTCTGCAGACGAGGAATACACCAACTGGTACAAAATATACTTCACTTGTGGAAAAGGGGCAAGAAAGTGTCTGCAGCAGCTTCTCTGCTTGCTGAAAACACAGACAACCAACAGGACTTGTGTCTTGAGAAAACCAACACAGCAACAGCAAAGCATAGTGTTCTACATAGCTCTTCCATGGAAAACAAGCAATTTAGATCCTAAAACCTTTGCTCTTGCTCTGCAGAGGAGGAACACACCAACTGGCACAAAATATACTTCACTTGTGGAAAAGGGGCAAGAAAGTGTCTGCAGCAGCTTCTCTGCTTGCTGAAAACACAGACAACCAACAGGGCTTGTGTCTTTAGAAAACCAACACAGCAACAGCAAAGCATAGTGTTCTACATAGCTCTTCCATGGAAAACAAGCAATTTAGATCCTAAAACCTTTGCACTTGCTCTGCAGACGAGGAATACACCAACTGGTACAAAATATACTTCACTTGTGGAAAAGGGGCAAGAAAGTGTCTGCAGCAGCTTCTCTGCTTGCTGCAAACACAGACAACCAACAGGACTTGTGTCTTGAGAAAACCAACACAGCAACAGCAAAGCATAGTGTTCTACATAGCTCTTCCATGGAAAACAAGCAATTTAGATCCTAAAACCTTTGATCTTGCTCTGCAGACGAGGAATACACCAACTGGTACAAAATATACTTCACTTGTGGAAAAGGGGCAAGAAAATGTCTGCAGCAGCTTCTCTGCTTGCTGCAAACACAGAGAACAAACAGGACTTGTGTCTTGAGAAAACCAACACAGCAACAGCAAAGCATAGTGTTCTACATATCTCTTCCAAGGAAATCAAGCAATTTAGGTCCTAAAACCTTTGCTCCTGCTCTCCAGACGAGGAATACACCAACTGGTACAAAATATACTTCACTTGTGGAAAAGGGGCAAGAAAGTGTCTGCAGCAGCTTCTCTGCTTGCTGAAAACACAGAGAACAAACAGGGCTTGTGTCTTGAGAAAACCAACACAGCAACAGCAAAGCATAGTGTTCTACATAGCTCTTCCATGGAAAACAAGCAATTTAGATCCTAAAACCTTTGATCTTGCTCTGCAGACGAGGAATACACCAACTGGTACAAAATATACTTCACTAGTGGAAAAGGGGCAAGAAAGTGTCTGCAGCAGCTTCTCTGCTTGCTGAAAACACAGGGAACAAACAGGGCTTGTGTCTTTAGAAAACCAACACAGCAACAGCAAAGCATAGTGTTCTACATAGCTCTTCCATGGAAAACAAGCAATTTAGATCCTAAAACCTTTGCACTTGCTCTGCAGACGAGGAATACACCAACTGGTACAAAATATACTTCACTAGTGGAAAAGGGGCAAGAAAGTGTCTGCAGCAGCTTCTCTGCTTGCTGAAAACACAGAGAACAAACAGGGCTTGTGTCTTGAGAAAACCAACACAGCAACAGCAAAGCATAGTGTTCTTAATAGCTCTTCCATGGAAAACAAGCAATTTAGATCCTAAAACCTTTGCTCTTGCTCTGCAGACGAGGAATACACCAACTGGTACAAAATATACTTCACTAGTGTAAAAGGACCAAGAAAGTGTCTGCAGCAGCTTCTCTGCTTGCTGCAAACACAGACAACCAACAGGACTTGTGTCTTGAGAAAACCAACACAGCAACAGCAAAGCATAGTGTTCTACATAGCTCTTCCATGGAAAACAAGCAATTTAGATCCTAAAACCTTTGCTCTTGCTCTGAAGACGAGGAATACACCAACTGGTACAAAATATACTTCACTAGTGGAAAAGGAGCAAGAAAGTGTCTGCAGCAGCTTCTCTGCTTGCTGCAAACACAGACAACCAACAGGACTTGTGTCTTGAGAAAACCAACACAGTAACAGCAAAGCACAGTGTTCTACATATCTCTTCCAAGGAAATCAAGCAATTTAGGTCCTAAAACCTTTGCTCCTGCTCTCCAGATGAGGAATACACCAACTGGTACAAAATATACGTCAGTAGTGGAGAAAGCAGGTACGTGTCTTCAAGAGCTTCTCTGCTCGCTGCAAGTACAGAGAACAAACAGGGTTTGTTTCTTGAGAAAACCGACACAGCAACAGCAAAGCATAGTGTTCTACAGAGCTCTTCCATGGAAATCAAGCAATTTAGGTCCTAACATATTTGCTCTTGCTCTGCAGACGAGGAATACACCAACTGGTACAAAATATACTTCACTTGTGGAAAAGGGGCAAGAAAGTGTCTGCAGCAGCTTCTCTGCTTGCTGCAAACACAGACAACCAACAGGACTTGTGTCTTGAGAAAACCAACACAGCAACAGCAAAGCATAGTGTTCTACAGAGCTCTTCCATGGAAAACAAGCAATTTAGATCCTAAAATCTTTGCTCTTGCTCTGCAGACGAGGAATACACCAACTGGTACAAAATATACTTCACTTGTGGAAAAGGGGCAAGAAAGTGTCTGCAGCAGCTTCTCTGCTTGCTGCAAACACAGACAACCAACAGGACTTGTGTCTTGAGAAAACCAACACAGTAACAGCAAAGCACAGTGTTCTACATATCTCTTCCAAGGAAATCAAGCAATTTAGGTCCTAAAACCTTTGCTCCTGCTCTCCAGACGAGGAATACACCAACTGGTACAAAATATACGTCAGTAGTGGAGAAAGCAGGTACGTGTCTTCAAGAGCTTCTCTGCTCGCTGCAAGTACAGAGAACAAACAGGGTTTGTTTCTTGAGAAAACCAACACAGCAACAGCAAAGCATAGTGTTCTACAGAGCTCTTCCATGGAAATCAAGTAATTTAGGTCCTAACATATTTGCTCTTGCTCTGCAGACGAGGAATACACCAACTGGTACAAAATATACTTCACTTGTGGAAAAGGGGCAAGAAAGTGTCTGCAGCAGCTTCTCTGCTTGCTGCAAACACAGACAACCAACAGGACTTGTGTCTTGAGAAAACCAACACAGCAACAGCAAAGCATAGTGTTCTACATAGCTCTTCCATGGAAAACAAGCAATTTAGATCCTAAAATCTTTGCTCTTGCTCTGCAGACGAGGAATACACCAACTGGTACAAAATATACTTCACTTGTGGAAAAGGGGCAAGAAAGTGTCTGCAGCAGCTTCTCTGCTTGCTGCAAACACAGACAACCAACAGGACTTGTGTCTTGAGAAAACCAACACAGTAACAGCAAAGCACAGTGTTCTACATATCTCTTCCAAGGAAATCAAGCAATTTAGGTCCTAAAACCTTTGCTCCTGCTCTCCAGACGAGGAATACACCAACTGGTACAAAATATACGTCAGTAGTGGAGAAAGCAGGTACGTGTCTTCAAGAGCTTCTCTGCTCGCTGCAAGTACAGAGAACAAACAGGGTTTGTTTCTTGAGAAAACCGACACAGCAACAGCAAAGCATAGTGTTCTACAGAGCTCTTCCATGGAAATCAAGTAATTTAGGTCCTAACATATTTGCTCTTGCTCTGCAGACGAGGAATACACCAACTGGTACAAAATATACTTCACTTGTGGAAAAGGGGCAAGAAAGTGTCTGCAGCAGCTTCTCTGCTTGCTGCAAACACAGACAACCAACAGGACTTGTGTCTTGAGAAAACCAACACAGCAACAGCAAAGCATAGTGTTCTACATAGCTCTTCCATGGAAAACAAGCAATTTAGATCCTAAAACCTTTGAACTTGCTCTGCAGACGAGGAATACACCAACTGGTACAAAATATACTTCACTAGTGGAAAAGGGGCAAGAAAGTGTCTGCAGCAGCTTCTCTGCTTGCTGAAAACACAGAGAACAAACAGGGCTTGTGTCTTGAGAAAACCAACACAGCAACAGCAAAGCATAGTGTTCTACAGAGCTCTTCCATGGAAAACAAGCAATTTAGATCCTAAAACCTTTGCTCTTGCTCTGCAGACGAGGAATACACCAACTGGTACAAAATATACTTCACTAGTGGAAAAGGAGCAAGAAAGTGTCTGCAGCAGCTTCTCTGCTCGCTGCAAGTACAGACAACCAACAGGACTTGTGTCTTGAGAAAACCAACACAGCAACAGCAAAGCACAGTGTTCTACATATCTCTTCCAAGGAAATCAAGCAATTTAGGTCCTAAAACCTTTGCTCCTGCTCTCCAGATGAGGAATACACCAACTGGTACAAAATATACGTCAGTAGTGGAGAAAGCAGGTACGTGTCTTCAAGAGCTTCTCTGCTCGCTGCAAGTACAGAGAACAAACAGGGTTTGTTTCTTGAGAAAACCGACACAGCAACAGCAAAGCATAGTGTTCTACAGAGCTGTTCCATGGAAATCAAGCAATTTAGGTCCTAACATATTTGCTCTTGCTCTGCAGACGAGGAATACACCAACTGGTACAAAATATACTTCACTTGTGGAAAAGGGGCAAGAAAGTGTCTGCAGCAGCTTCTCTGCTTGCTGCAAACACAGACAACCAACAGGACTTGTGTCTTGAGAAAACCAACACAGCAACAGCAAAGCATAGTGTTCTACATAGCTCTTCCATGGAAAACAAGCAATTTAGATCCTAAAACCTTTGCTCTTGCTCTGCAGAGGAGGAACACACCAACTGGCACAAAATATACTTCACTTGTGGAAAAGGGGCAAGAAAGTGTCTGCAGCAGCTTCTCTGCTTGCTGAAAACACAGGGAACAAACAGGGCTTGTGTCTTTAGAAAACCAACACAGCAACAGCAAAGCATAGTGTTCTACAGAGCTCTTCCATGGAAAACAAGCAATTTAGATCCTAAAATCTTTGCTCTTGCTCTGCAGACGAGGAATACACCAACTGGTACAAAATATACTTCACTTGTGGAAAAGGGGCAAGAAAGTGTCTGCAGCAGCTTCTCTGCTTGCTGCAAACACAGACAACCAACAGGACTTGTGTCTTGAGAAAACCAACACAGTAACAGCAAAGCACAGTGTTCTACATATCTCTTCCAAGGAAATCAAGCAATTTAGGTCCTAAAACCTTTGCTCCTGCTCTCCAGACGAGGAATACACCAACTGGTACAAAATATACGTCAGTAGTGGAGAAAGCAGGTACGTGTCTTCAAGAGCTTCTCTGCTCGCTGCAAGTACAGAGAACAAACAGGGTTTGTTTCTTGAGAAAACCAACACAGCAACAGCAAAGCATAGTGTTCTACAGAGCTCTTCCATGGAAATCAAGTAATTTAGGTCCTAACATATTTGCTCTTGCTCTGCAGACGAGGAATACACCAACTGGTACAAAATATACTTCACTAGTGGAAAAGGAGCAAGAAAGTGTCTGCAGCAGCTTCTCTGCTTGCTGCAAACACAGACAACCAACAGGACTTGTGTCTTGAGAAAACCAACACAGTAACAGCAAAGCACAGTGTTCTACATATCTCTTCCAAGGAAATCAAGCAATTTAGGTCCTAAAACCTTTGCTCCTGCTCTCCAGATGAGGAATACACCAACTGGTACAAAATATACGTCAGTAGTGGAGAAAGCAGGTACGTGTCTTCAAGAGCTTCTCTGCTCGCTGCAAGTACAGAGAACAAACAGGGTTTGTTTCTTGAGAAAACCGACACAGCAACAGCAAAGCATAGTGTTCTACAGAGCTCTTCCATGGAAATCAAGCAATTTAGGTCCTAACATATTTGCTCTTGCTCTGCAGACGAGGAATACACCAACTGGTACAAAATATACTTCACTTGTGGAAAAGGGGCAAGAAAGTGTCTGCAGCAGCTTCTCTGCTTGCTGCAAACACAGACAACCAACAGGACTTGTGTCTTGAGAAAACCAACACAGCAACAGCAAAGCATAGTGTTCTACAGAGCTCTTCCATGGAAAACAAGCAATTTAGATCCTAAAATCTTTGCTCTTGCTCTGCAGACGAGGAATACACCAACTGGTACAAAATATACTTCACTTGTGGAAAAGGGGCAAGAAAGTGTCTGCAGCAGCTTCTCTGCTTGCTGCAAACACAGACAACCAACAGGACTTGTGTCTTGAGAAAACCAACACAGTAACAGCAAAGCACAGTGTTCTACATATCTCTTCCAAGGAAATCAAGCAATTTAGGTCCTAAAACCTTTGCTCCTGCTCTCCAGACGAGGAATACACCAACTGGTACAAAATATACGTCAGTAGTGGAGAAAGCAGGTACGTGTCTTCAAGAGCTTCTCTGCTCGCTGCAAGTACAGAGAACAAACAGGGTTTGTTTCTTGAGAAAACCAACACAGCAACAGCAAAGCATAGTGTTCTACAGAGCTCTTCCATGGAAATCAAGTAATTTAGGTCCTAACATATTTGCTCTTGCTCTGCAGACGAGGAATACACCAACTGGTACAAAATATACTTCACTTGTGGAAAAGGGGCAAGAAAGTGTCTGCAGCAGCTTCTCTGCTTGCTGCAAACACAGACAACCAACAGGACTTGTGTCTTGAGAAAACCAACACAGCAACAGCAAAGCATAGTGTTCTACATAGCTCTTCCATGGAAAACAAGCAATTTAGATCCTAAAATCTTTGCTCTTGCTCTGCAGACGAGGAATACACCAACTGGTACAAAATATACTTCACTTGTGGAAAAGGGCAAGAAAGTGTCTGCAGCAGCTTCTCTGCTTGCTGCAAACACAGACAACCAACAGGACTTGTGTCTTGAGAAAACCAACACAGTAACAGCAAAGCACAGTGTTCTACATATCTCTTCCAAGGAAATCAAGCAATTTAGGTCCTAAAACCTTTGCTCCTGCTCTCCAGACGAGGAATACACCAACTGGTACAAAATATACGTCAGTAGTGGAGAAAGCAGGTACGTGTCTT
>NW_026960804.1:0-39563 GCF_021018805.1 Prinia subflava | reverse complement strand
ACTCTTCCATGGAAAACAAGCAATTTAGATCCTAAAACCTTTGCACTTGCTCTGCAGACGAGGAATACACCAACTGGTACAAAATATACTTCACTAGTGGAAAAGGGGCAAGAAAGTGTCTGCAGCAGCTTCTCTGCTTGCTGAAAACACAGAGAACAAACAGGGCTTGTGTCTTGAGAAAACCAACACAGCAACAGCAAAGCATAGTGTTCTACATAGCTCTTCCATGGAAAACAAGCAATTTAGATCCTAAAACCTTTGCTCTTGCTCTGCAGACGAGGAATACACAAACTGGTACAAAATATACTTCACTAGTGGAAAAGGAGCAAGAAAGTGTCTGCAGCAGCTTCTCTGCTTGCTGCAAACACAGACAACCAACAGGACTTGTGTCTTGAGAAAACCAACACAGTAACAGCAAAGCGCAGTGTTCTACATATCTCTTCCAAGGAAATCAAGCAATTTAGGTCCTAAAACCTTTGCTCCTGCTCTCCAGACGAGGAATACACCAACTGGTACAAAATATACGTCAGTAGTGGAGAAAGCAGGTACGTGTCTTCAAGAGCTTCTCTGCTCGCTGCAAGTACAGAGAACAAACAGGGTTTGTTTCTTGAGAAAACCGACACAGCAAAAGCAAAGCATAGTGTTCTACATAGCTCTTCCATGGAAAACAAGCAATTTAGATCCTAAAACCTTTGCTCTTGCTCTGCAGAGGAGGAACACACCAACTGGCACAAAATATACTTCACTTGTGGAAAAGGGGCAAGAAAGTGTCTGCAGCAGCTTCTCTGCTTGCTGAAAACACAGAGAACAAACAGGGCTTGTGTCTTGAGAAAACAAACACAGCAACAGCAAAGCATAGTGTTCTACATAGCTCTTCCATGGAAATTAAGCAGTTTAGGTCCTAACACCTTTGCTCTTGCTCTGCAGACGAGGAATACACCAACTGGTACAAAATATACTTCACTTGTGGAAAAAAGGCAAGAAAGTGTCTGCAGCAGCTTTTCTGCTTGCTGAAAACACAGAGAACAAACAGGGCTT
This sequence comes from Prinia subflava, assembly GCF_021018805.1. Lineage (NCBI taxonomy): Eukaryota > Metazoa > Chordata > Aves > Passeriformes > Cisticolidae > Prinia > Prinia subflava. Next base: position 38,525 of record NW_026960804.1, on the reverse strand, counting down.
GTGTCTTGAGAAAACCAACACAGCAACAGCAAAGCATAGTGTTCTACATAGCTCTTCCATGGAAAACAAGCAATTTAGATCCTAAAACCTTTGCACTTGCTCTGCAGACGAGGAATACACCAACTGGTACAAAATATACTTCACTAGTGGAAAAGGAGCAAGAAAGTGTCTGCAGCAGCTTCTCTGCTTGCTGCAAACACAGACAACCAACAGGACTTGTGTCTTGAGAAAACCAACACAGTAACAGCAAAGCACAGTGTTCTACATATCTCTTCCAAGGAAATCAAGCAATTTAGGTCCTAAAACCTTTGCTCCTGCTCTCCAGACGAGGAATACACCAACTGGTACAAAATATACGTCAGCAGTGGAGAAAGCAGGTACGTGTCTTCAAGAGCTTCTCTGCTCGCTGCAAGTACAGAGAACAAACAGGGTTTGTTTCTTGAGAAAACCGACACAGCAACAGCAAAGCATAGTGTTCTACAGAGCTCTTCCATGGAAATCAAGCAATTTAGGTCCTAACATATTTGCTCTTGCTCTGCAGACGAGGAATACACCAACTGGTACAAAATATACTTCACTTGTGGAAAAGGGGCAAGAAAGTGTCTGCAGCAGCTTCTCTGCTTGCTGCAAACACAGATAACCAACAGGACTTGTGTCTTGAGAAAACCAACACAGCAACAGCAAAGCATAGTGTTCTACATAGCTCTTCCATGGAAAACAAGCAATTTAGATCCTAAAACCTTTGCTCTTGCTCTGCAGAGGAGGAACACACCAACTGGCACAAAATATACTTCACTTGTAGAAAAGGGGCAAGAAAGTGTCTGCAGCAGCTTCTCTGCTTGCTGAAAACACAGGGAACAAACAGGGCTTGTGTCTTTAGAAAACCAACACAGCAACAGCAAAGCATAGTGTTCTACATAGCTCTTCCATGGAAAACAAGCAATTTAGATCCTAAAACCTTTGCACTTGCTCTGCAGACGAGGAATACACCAACTGGTACAAAATATACTTCACTAGTGGAAAAGGGGCAAGAAAGTGTCTGCAGCAGCTTCTCTGCTTGCTGAAAACACAGAGAACAAACAGGGCTTGTGTCTTGAGAAAACCAACACAGCAACAGCAAAGCATAGTGTTCTTAATAGCTCTTCCATGGAAAACAAGCAATTTAGATCCTAAAACCTTTGCTCTTGCTCTGCAGACGAGGAATACACCAACTGGTACAAAATATACTTCACTAGTGGAAAAGGAGCAAGAAAGTGTCTGCAGCAGCTTCTCTGCTTGCTGCAAACACAGACAACCAACAGGACTTGTGTCTTGAGAAAACCAACACAGTAACAGCAAAGCACAGTGTTCTACATATCTCTTCCAAGGAAATCAAGCAATTTAGGTCCTAAAACCTTTGCTCCTGCTCTCCAGACGAGGAATACACCAACTGGTACAAAATATACGTCAGTAGTGGAGAAAGCAGGTACGTGTCTTCAAGAGCTTCTCTGCTCGCTGCAAGTACAGAGAACAAACAGGGTTTGTTTCTTGAGAAAACCGACACAGCAACAGCAAAGCATAGTGTTCTACAGAGCTCTTCCATGGAAATCAAGTAATTTAGGTCCTAACATATTTGCTCTTGCTCTGCAGACGAGGAATACACCAACTGGTACAAAATATACTTCACTTGTGGAAAAGGGGCAAGAAAGTGTCTGCAGCAGCTTCTCTGCTTGCTGCAAACACAGGGAACAAACAGGACTTGTGTCTTGAGAAAACCAACACAGCAACAGCAAAGCATAGTGTTCTACAGAGCTCTTCCATGGAAAACAAGCAATTTAGATCCTAAAACCTTTAATCTTGCTCTACAGACGAGGAATACACCAACTGGTACAAAATATACTTCACTAGTGGAAAAGGGGCAAGAAAATGTCTGCAGCAGCTTCTCTGCTTGCTGCAAACACAGACAACCAACAGGACTTGTGTCTTGAGAAAACCAACACAGCAACAGCAAAGCATAGTGTTCTACATAGCTCTTCCATGGAAAACAAGCAATTTAGATCCTAAAATCTTTGCTCTTGCTCTGCAGACGAGGAATACACCAACTGGTACAAAATATACTTCACTTGTGGAAAAGGGGCAAGAAAGTGTCTGCAGCAGCTTCTCTGCTTGCTGCAAACACAGAGAACAAACAGGGCTTGTGTCTTGAGAAAACAAACACAGCAACCGAAAACCATAGTGTTCTACAGAGCTCTTCCATGGAAATTAAGCAGTTTAGGTCCTAACACCTTTGCTCTTGCTCTGCAGACGAGGAATACACCAACTGGTACAAAATATACTTCACTTGTGGAAAAAAGGCAAGAAACTGTCTGCAGCAGCTTCTCTGCTTGCTGCAAACACAGACAACCAACAGGACTTGTGTCTTGAGAAAACCAACACAGCAACAGCAAAGCATAGTGTTCTACATAGCTCTTCCATGGAAAACAAGCAATTTAGATCCTAAAACCTTTGCACTTGCTCTGCAGACGAGGAATACACCAACTGGTACAAAATATACTTCCCTAGTGGAAAAGGAGCAAGAAAGTGTCTGCAGCAGCTTCTCTGCGTGCTGAAAACACAGAGAACAAACAGGGCTTGTGTCTTGAGAAAACAAACACAGCAACCGAAAACCATAGTGTTCTACATATCTCTTCCAAGGAAATTAAGCAGTTTAGGTCCTAACACCTTTGCTCTTGCTCTGCAGACGAGGAATACACCAACTGGTACAAAATATACTTCACTAGTGGAAAAGGAGCAAGAAAGTGTCTGCAGCAGCTTCTCTGCTTGCTGCAAACACAGACAACCAACAGGACTTGTGTCTTGAGAAAACCAACACAGTAACAGCAAAGCACAGTGTTCTACATATCTCTTCCAAGGAAATCAAGCAATTTAGGTCCTAAAACCTTTGCTCCTGCTCTCCAGACGAGGAATACACCAACTGGTACAAAATATACGTCAGTAGTGGAGAAAGCAGGTACGTGTCTTCAAGAGCTTCTCTGCTCGCTGCAAGTACAGAGAACAAACAGGGTTTGTTTCTTGAGAAAACCGACACAGCAACAGCAAAGCATAGTGTTCTACAGAGCTCTTCCATGGAAATCAAGCAATTTAGATCCTAAAATCTTTGCTCTTGCTCTGCAGACGAGGAATACACCAACTGGTACAAAATATACTTCACTTGTGGAAAAGGGGCAAGAAAGTGTCTGCAGCAGCTTCTCTGATTGCTGAAAACACAGAAAACAAACAGGGCTTGTGTCTTGAGAAAACCAACACAGCAACAGCAAAGCATAGTGTTTCTTAATAGCTCTTCCATGGAAAACAAGCAATTTAGATCCTAAAACCTTTGCTCTTGCTCTGCAGACGAGGAATACACCAACTGGTACAAAATATACTTCACTAGTGAAAAGGAGCAAGAAAGTGTCTGCAGCAGCTTCTCTGCTTGCTGCAAACACAGACAACCAACAGGACTTGTGTCTTGAGAAAACCAACACAGTAACAGCAAAGCACAGTGTTCTACATATCTCTTCCAAGGAAATCAAGCAATTTAGGTCCTAAAACCTTTGCTCCTGCTCTCCAGATGAGGAATACACCAACTGGTACAAAATATACGTCAGTAGTGGAGAAAGCAGGTACGTGTCTTCAAGAGCTTCTCTGCTCGCTGCAAGTACAGAGAACAAACAGGGTTTGTTTCTTGAGAAAACCGACACAGCAACAGCAAAGCATAGTGTTCTACAGAGCTCTTCCATGGAAATCAAGCAATTTAGGTCCTAACATATTTGCTCTTGCTCTGCAGACGAGGAATACACCAACTGGTACAAAATATACTTCACTTGTGGAAAAGGGGCAAGAAAATGTCTGCAGCAGCTTCTCTGCTTGCTGCAAACACAGACAACCAACAGGACTTGTTTCTTGAGAAAACCAACACAGCAACAGCAAAGCATAGTGTTCTACAGAGCTCTTCCATGGAAAACAAGCAATTTAGATCCTAAAACCTTTGCTCTTGCTCTGCAGACGAGGAATACACCAACTGGTACAAAATATACTTCACTTGTGGAAAAGGGGCAAGAAAGTGTCTGCAGCAGCTTCTCTGCTTGCTGCAAACACAGACAACCAACAGGACTTGTGTCTTGAGAAAACCAACACAGCAACAGCAAAGCATAGTGTTCTACATAGCTCTTCCATGGAAAACAAGCAATTTAGATCCTAAAACCTTTGCTCTTGCTCTGCAGACGAGGAATACACCAACTGGTACAAAATATACTTCACTTGTGGAAAAGGGGCAAGAAAGTGTCTGCAGCAGCTTCTCTGCTTGCTGCAAACACAGACAACCAACAGGACTTGTGTCTTGAGAAAACCAACACAGCAACAGCAAAGCATAGTGTTCTACATAGCTCTTCCATGGAAAACAAGCAATTTAGATCCTAAAACCTTTGCTCTTGCTCTGCACAGGAGGAACACACCAACTGGCACAAAATATACTTCACTTGTGGAAAAGGGGCAAGAAAGTGTCTGCAGCAGCTTCTCTGCTTGCTGCAAACACAGACAACCAACAGGACTTGTGTCTTGAGAAAACCAACACAGCAACAGCAAAGCATAGTGTTCTACATAGCTCTTCCATGGAAAACAAGCAATTTAGATCCTAAAACCTTTGCACTTGCTCTGCAGACGAGGAATACACCAACTGGTACAAAATATACTTCACTTGTGGAAAAGGAGCAAGAAAGTGTCTGCAGCAGCTTCTCTGCTTGCTGCAAACACAGACAACCAACAGGACTTGTGTCTTGAGAAAACCAACACAGTAACAGCAAAGCACAGTGTTCTACATATCTCTTCCAAGGAAATCAAGCAATTTAGGTCCTAAAACCTTTGCTCCTGCTCTCCAGACGAGGAATACACCAACTGGTACAAAATATACGTCAGTAGTGGAGAAAGCAGGTACGTGTCTTCAAGAGCTTCTCTGCTCGCTGCAAGTACAGAGAACAAACAGGGTTTGTTTCTTGAGAAAACCGACACAGCAACAGCAAAGCATAGTGTTCTACAGAGCTCTTCCATGGAAATCAAGCAATTTAGGTCCTAACATATTTGCTCTTGCTCTGCAGACGAGGAATACACCAACTGGTACAAAATATACTTCACTTGTGGAAAAGGGGCAAGAAAGTGTCTGCAGCAGCTTCTCTGCTTGCTGCAAACACAGACAACCAACAGGACTTGTGTCTTGAGAAAACCAACACAGCAACAGCAAAGCATAGTGTTCTACATAGCTCTTCCATGGAAAACAAGCAATTTAGATCCTAAAACCTTTGCACTTGCTCTGCAGACGAGGAATACACCAACTGGTACAAAATATACTTCACTTGTGGAAAAAGGGGCAAGAAAGTGTCTGCAGCAGCTTCTCTGATTGCTGAAAACACAGAAAACAAACAGGGCTTGTGTCTTGAGAAAACCAACACAGCAACAGCAAAGCATAGTGTTCTACATAGCTCTTCCATGGAAAACAAGCAATTTAGTTCCTAAAACCTTTGCTCTTGCTCTGCAGACGAGGAATACACCAACTGGTACAAAATATACTTCACTAGTGGAAAAGGAGCAAGAAAGTGTCTGCAGCAGCTTCTCTGCTTGCTGCAAACACAGACAACCAACAGGACTTGTGTCTTGAGAAAACCAACACAGCAACAGGAAAGCATAGTGTTCTACATAGCTCTTCCATGGAAAACAAGCAATTTAGATCCTAAAACCTTTGCTCTTGCTCTGCAGACGAGGAATACACCAACTGGTACAAAATATACTTCACTTGTGGAAAAGGGGCAAGAAAGTGTCTGCAGCAGCTTCTCTGCTTGCTGCAAACACAGACAACCAACAGGACTTGTGTCTTGAGAAAACCAACACAGCAACAGCAAAGCATAGTGTTCTACATAGCTCTTCCATGGAAAACAAGCAATTTAGATCCTAAAACCTTTGCACTTGCTCTGCAGAGGAGGAACACACCAACTGGCACAAAATATACTTCACTTGTGGAAAAGGGGCAAGAAAGTGTCTGCAGCAGCTTCTCTGCTTGCTGAAAACACAGGGAACCAACAGGACTTGTGTCTTTAGAAAACCAACACAGCAACAGCAAAGCATAGTGTTCTACATAGCTCTTCCATGGAAAACAAGCAATTTAGATCCTAAAACCTTTGCACTTGCTCTGCAGACGAGGAATACACCAACTGGTACAAAATATACTTCACTAGTGGAAAAGGGGCAAGAAAGTGTCTTGCAGCAGCTTCTCTGCTTGCTGAAAACACAGAGAACAAACAGGGCTTGTGTCTTGAGAAAACCAACACAGCAACAGCAAAGCATAGTGTTCTTAATAGCTTTTCCATGGAAAACAAGCAATTTAGATCCTAAAACCTTTGCTCTTGCTCTGCAGACGAGGAATACACCAACTGGTACAAAATATACTTCACTAGTGGAAAAGGAGCAAGAAAGTGTCTGCAGCAGCTTCTCTGCTTGCTGCAAACACAGAGAACAAACAGGGCTTGTGTCTTGAGAAAACCAACACAGCAACAGCAAAGCATAGTGTTCTTAATAGCTCTTCCATGGAAAACAAGCAATTTAGATCCTAAAACCTTTGCTCTTGCTCTGCAGACGAGGAATACACCAACTGGTACAAAATATACTTCACTAGTGGAAAAGGAGCAAGAAAGTGTCTGCAGCAGCTTCTCTGCTTGCTGCAAACACAGACAACCAACAGGACTTGTGTCTTGAGAAAACCAACACAGTAACAGCAAAGCACAGTGTTCTACATATCTCTTCCAAGGAAATCAAGCAATTTAGGTCCTAAAACCTTTGCTCCTGCTCTCCAGACGAGGAATACACCAACTGGTACAAAATATACGTCAGTAGTGGAGAAAGCAGGTACGTGTCTTCAAGAGCTTCTCTGCTCGCTGCAAGTACAGAGAACAAACAGGGTTTGTTTCTTGAGAAAACCGACACAGCAACAGCAAAGCATAGTGTTCTACAGAGCTCTTCCATGGAAATCAAGCAATTTAGGTCCTAACATATTTGCTCTTGCTCTGCAGACGAGGAATACACCAACTGGTACAAAATATACTTCACTTGTGGAAAAGGGGCAAGAAAGTGTCTGCAGCAGCTTCTCTGCTTGCTGCAAACACAGACAACCAACAGGACTTGTGTCTTGAGAAAACCAACACAGCAACAGCAAAGCATAGTGTTCTACATAGCTCTTCCATGGAAAACAAGCAATTTAGATCCTAAAACCTTTGCACTTGCTCTGCAGACGAGGAATACACCAACTGGTACAAAATATACTTCACTTGTGGAAAAAGGGGCAAGAAAGTGTCTGCAGCAGCTTCTCTGATTGCTGAAAACACAGAAAACAAACAGGGCTTGTGTCTTGAGAAAACCAACACAGCAACAGCAAAGCATAGTGTTCTTAATAGCTCTTCCATGGAAAACAAGCAATTTAGATCCTAAAACCTTTGCTCTTGCTCTGCAGACGAGGAATACACCAACTGGTACAAAATATACTTCACAAGTGGAAAAGGAGCAAGAAAGTGTCTGCAGCAGCTTCTCTGCTTGCTGCAAACACAGACAACCAACAGGACTTGTGTCTTGAGAAAACCAACACAGTAACAGCAAAGCACAGTGTTCTACATATCTCTTCCAAGGAAATCAAGCAATTTAGGTCCTAAAACCTTTGCTCCTGCTCTCCAGATGAGGAATACACCAACTGGTACAAAATATACGTCAGTAGTGGAGAAAGCAGGTACGTGTCTTCAAGAGCTTCTCTGCTCGCTGCAAGTACAGAGAACAAACAGGGTTTGTTTCTTGAGAAAACCGACACAGCAACAGCAAAGCATAGTGTTCTACAGAGCTCTTCCATGGAAATCAAGCAATTTAGGTCCTAACATATTTGCTCTTGCTCTGCAGACGAGGAATACACCAACTGGTACAAAATATACTTCACTTGTGGAAAAGGGGCAAGAAAGTGTCTGCAGCAGCTTCTCTGCTTGCTGCAAACACAGACAACCAACAGGACTTGTGTCTTGAGAAAACCAACACAGCAACAGCAAAGCATAGTGTTCTACATAGCTCTTCCATGGAAAACAAGCAATTTAGATCCTAAAACCTTTGCTCTTGCTCTGCAGACGAGGAATACACCAACTGGTACAAAATATACTTCACTTGTGGAAAAGGGGCAAGAAAGTGTCTGCAGCAGCTTCTCTGCTTGCTGCAAACACAGACAACCAACAGGACTTGTGTCTTGAGAAAACCAACACAGCAACAGCAAAGCATAGTGTTCTACATAGCTCTTCCATGGAAAACAAGCAATTTAGATCCTAAAACCTTTGCACTTGCTCTGCAGACGAGGAATACACCAACTGGTACAAAATATACTTCACTTGTGGAAAAAGGGGCAAGAAAGTGTCTGCAGCAGCTTCTCTGCTTGCTGAAAACACAGAGAACAAACAGGGCTTGTGTCTTGAGAAAACCAACACAGCAACAGCAAAGCATAGTGTTCTTAATAGCTCTTCCATGGAAAACAAGCAATTTAGATCCTAAAACCTTTGCACTTGCTCTGCAGACGAGGAATACACCAACTGGTACAAAATATACTTCACTAGTGGAAAAGGGGCAAGAAAGTGTCTGCAGCAGCTTCTCTGCTTGCTGAAAACACAGAGAACAAACAGGGCTTGTGTCTTGAGAAAACAAACACAGCAACCGAAAACCATAGTGTTCTACAGAGCTCTTCCATGGAAATTAAGCAGTTTAGGTCCTAACACCTTTGCTCTTGCTCTGCAGACGAGGAATACACCAACTGGTACAAAATATACTTCACTTGTGGAAAAAAGGCAAGAAACTGTCTGCAGCAGCTTCTCTGCTTGCTGCAAACACAGACAACCAACAGGACTTGTGTCTTGAAAAAACCAACACAGTAACAGCAAAGCACAGTGTTCTACATATCTCTTCCAAGGAAATCAAGCAATTTAGGTCCTAAAACCTTTGCTCCTGCTCTCCAGACGAGGAATACACCAACTGGTACAAAATATACGTCAGTAGTGGAGAAAGCAGGTACGTGTCTTCAAGAGCTTCTCTGCTCGCTGCAAGTACAGAGAACAAACAGGGTTTGTTTCTTGAGAAAACCGACACAGCAACAGCAAAGCATAGTGTTCTACAGAGCTCTTCCATGGAAAACAAGCAATTTAGATCCTAAAACCTTTGCTCTTGCTCTGCAGACGAGGAATACACCCACTGGTACAAAATATACTTCACTTGTGGAAAAGGGGCAAGAAAGTGTCTGCAGCAGCTTCTCTGCTTGCTGTAACACAGACAACCAACAGGACTTGTGTCTTGAGAAAACCAACACAGCAACAGCAAAGCATAGTGTTCTACAGAGCTCTTCCATGGAAAACAAGCAATTTAGATCCTAAAACCTTTGCTCTTGCTCTGCAGACGAGGAATACACCAACTGGTACAAAATATACTTCACTTGTGGAAAAGGGGCAAGAAAATGTCTGCAGCAGCTTCTCTGCTTGCTGCAAACACAGACAACCAACAGGACTTGTTTCTTGAGAAAACCAACACAGCAACAGCAAAGCATAGTGTTCTACAGAGCTCTTCCATGGAAAACAAGCAATTTAGATCCTAAAACCTTTGCTCTTGCTCTGCAGACGAGGAATACACCAACTGGTACAAAATATACTTCACTTGTGGAAAAGGGGCAAGAAAGTGTCTGCAGCAGCTTCTCTGCTTGCTGCAAACACAGACAACCAACAGGACTTGTGTCTTGAGAAAACCAACACAGCAACAGCAAAGCATAGTGTTCTACATAGCTCTTCCATGGAAAACAAGCAATTTAGATCCTAAAACCTTTGCTCTTGCTCTGCAGACGAGGAATACACCAACTGGTACAAAATATACTTCACTTGGGAAAAGGGGCAAGAAAGTGTCTGCAGCAGCTTCTCTGCTTGCTGAAAACACAGGGAACAAACAGGGCTTGTGTCTTTAGAAAACCAACACAGCAACAGCAAAGCATAGTGTTCTACAGAGCTCTTCCATGGAAAACAAGCAATTTAGATCCTAAAACCTTTGCACTTGCTCTGCAGACGAGGAATACACCAACTGGTACAAAATATACTTCACTAGTGGAAAAGGGGCAAGAAAGTGTCTGCAGCAGCTTCTCTGCTTGCTGAAAACACAGAGAACAAACAGGGCTTGTGTCTTGAGAAAACCAACACAGCAACAGCAAAGCATAGTGTTCTTAATAGCTTTTCCATGGAAAACAAGCAATTTAGATCCTAAAACCTTTGCTCTTGCTCTGCAGACGAGGAATACACCAACTGGTACAAAATATACTTCACTAGTGGAAAAGGAGCAAGAAAGTGTCTGCAGCAGCTTCTCTGCTTGCTGCAAACACAGAGAACAAACAGGGCTTGTGTCTTGAGAAAACCAACACAGCAACAGCAAAGCATAGTGTTCTTAATAGCTCTTCCATGGAAAACAAGCAATTTAGATCCTAAAACCTTTGCTCTTGCTCTGCAGACGAGGAATACACCAACTGGTACAAAATATACTTCACTAGTGGAAAAGGACCAAGAAAGTGTCTGCAGCAGCTTCTCTGCTTGCTGCAAACACAGACAACCAACAGGACTTGTGTCTTGAGAAAACCAACACAGTAACAGCAAAGCACAGTGTTCTACATATCTCTTCCAAGGAAATCAAGCAATTTAGGTCCTAAAACCTTTGCTCCTGCTCTCCAGATGAGGAATACACCAACTGGTACAAAATATACGTCAGTAGTGGAGAAAGCAGGTACGTGTCTTCAAGAGCTTCTCTGCTCGCTGCAAGTACAGAGAACAAACAGGGTTTGTTTCTTGAGAAAACCGACACAGCAACAGCAAAGCATAGTGTTCTACAGAGCTCTTCCATGGAAATCAAGCAATTTAGGTCCTAACATATTTGCTCTTGCTCTGCAGACGAGGAATACACCAACTGGTACAAAATATACGTCAGTAGTGGAAAAGGGGCAAGAAAGTGTCTGCAGCAGCTTCTCTGCTTGCTGCAAACACAGACAACCAACAGGACTTGTGTCTTGAGAAAACCAACACAGCAACAGCAAAGCATAGTGTTCTACAGAGCTCTTCCATGGAAAACAAGCAATTTAGATCCTAAAACCTTTGCTCTTGCTCTGCAGACGAGGAATACACCAACTGGTACAAAATATACTTCACTTGTGGAAAAGGGGCAAGAAAGTGTCTGCAGCAGCTTCTCTGCTTGCTGCAAACACAGACAACCAACAGGACTTGTGTCTTGAGAAAACCAACACAGTAACAGCAAAGCACAGTGTTCTACATATCTCTTCCAAGGAAATCAAGCAATTTAGGTCCTAAAACCTTTGCTCCTGCTCTCCAGACGAGGAATACACCAACTGGTACAAAATATACGTCAGTAGTGGAGAAAGCAGGTACGTGTCTTCAAGAGCTTCTCTGCTCGCTGCAAGTACAGAGAACAAACAGGTTTTGTTTCTTGAGAAAACCGACACAGCAACAGCAAAGCATAGTGTTCTACATAGCTCTTCCATGGAAAACAAGCAATTTAGATCCTAAAACCTTTGCACTTGCTCTGCAGACGAGGAAATACACCAACTGGTACAAAATATACTTCACTTGTGGAAAAGGGGCAAGAAAGTGTCTGCAGCAGCTTCTCTGCTTGCTGAAAACACAGAGAACAAACAGGGCTTGTGTCTTGAGAAAACCAACACAGCAACAGCAAAGCATAGTGTTCTACATAGCTCTTCCATGGAAAACAAGCAATTTAGATCCTAAAACCTTTGCTCTTGCTCTGCAGACGAGGAATACACCAACTGGTACAAAATATACTTCACTAGTGGAAAAGGAGCAAGAAAGTGTCTGCAGCAGCTTCTCTGCTTGCTGCAAACACAGACAACCAACAGGACTTGTGTCTTGAGGAAACCAACACAGTAACAGCAAAGCACAGTGTTCTACATTTCTCTTCCAAGGAAATCAAGCAATTTAGGTCCTAAAACCTTTGCTCCTGCTCTCCAGACGAGGAATACACCAACTGGTACAAAATATACGTCAGTAGTGGAGAAAGCAGGTACGTGTCTTCAAGAGCTTCTCTGCTCGCTGCAAGTACAGAGAACAAACAGGGTTTGTTTCTTGAGAAAACCGACACAGCAACAGCCAAAGCATAGTGTTCTACAGAGCTCTTCCATGGAAAACAAGCAATTTAGGTCCTAACATATTTGCTCTTGCTGTGCAGATGAGGAATACACCAACTGGTACAAAATATACTTCACTTGTGGAAAAGGGGCAAGAAAGTGTCTGCAGCAGCTTCTCTGCTTGCTGCAAACACAGACAACCAACAGGACTTGTGTCTTGAGAAAACCAACACAGCAACAGCAAAGCATAGTGTTCTACAGAGCTCTTCCATGGAAAACAAGCAATTTAGATCCTAAAACCTTTGCTCTTGCTCTGCAGACGAGGAATACACCAACTGGTACAAAATATACTTCACTTGTGGAAAAGGGGCAAGAAAATGTCTGCAGCAGCTTCTCTGCTTGCTGCAAACACAGACAACCAACAGGACTTGTGTCTTGAGAAAACCAACACAGCAACAGCAAAGCATAGTGTTCTACATAGCTCTTCCATGGAAAACAAGCAATTTAGATCCTAAAACCTTTGCTCTTGCTCTGCAGAGGAGGAACACACCAACTGGCACAAAATATACTTCACTTGTGGAAAAGGGGCAAGAAAGTGTCTGCAGCAGCTTCTCTGCTTGCTGAAAACACAGAGAACAAACAGGGCTTGTGTCTTGAGAAAACCAACACAGCAACAGCAAAGCATAGTGTTCTACATAGCTCTTCCATGGAAAACAAGCAATTTAGATCCTAAAACCTTTGCACTTGCTCTGCAGACGAGGAATACACCAACTGGTACAAAATATACTTCACTTGTGGAAAAGGGGCAAGAAAGTGTCTGCAGCAGCTTCTCTGCTTGCTGAAAAACACAGAGAACAAACAGGGCTTGTGTCTTGAGAAAACCAACACAGCAACAGCAAAGCATAGTGTTCTACATAGCTCTTCCATGGAAAACAAGCAATTTAGATCCTAAAACCTTTGCTCTTGCTCTGCAGACGAGGAATACACCAACTGGTACAAAATATACTTCACTAGTGGAAAAGGAGCAAGAAAGTGTCTGCAGCAGCTTCTCTGCTTGCTGCAAACACAGACAACCAACAGGACTTGTGTCTTGAGAAAACCAACACAGTAACAGCAAAGCACAGTGTCCTACATTTCTCTTCCAAGGAAATCAAGCAATTTAGGTCCTAAAACCTTTGCTCCTGCTCTCCAGACGAGGAATACACCAACTGGTACAAAATATACGTCAGTAGTGGAGAAAGCAGGTACGTGTCTTCAAGAGCTTCTCTGCTCGCTGGAAGTACAGAGAACAAACAGGTTTGTTTCTTGAGAAAACCGACACAGCAACAGCAAAGCATAGTGTTCTACAGAGCTCTTCCATGGAAAACAAGCAATTTAGGTCCTAACATATTTGCTCTTGCTCTGCAGACGAGGAATACACCAACTGGTACAAAATATACTTCACTTGTGGAAAAGGGGCAAGAAAGTGTCTGCAGCAGCTTCTCTGCTTGCTGCAAACACAGACAACCAACAGGACTTGTGTCTTGAGAAAACCAACACAGCAACAGCAAAGCATAGTGTTCTACAGAGCTCTTCCATGGAAAACAAGCAATTTAGATCCTAAAACCTTTGCTCTTGCTCTGCAGACGAGGAATACACCAACTGGTACAAAATATACTTCACTTGTGGAAAAGGGGCAAGAAAGTGTCTGCAGCAGCTTCTCTGCTTGCTGCAAACACAGACAACCAACAGGACTTGTGTCTTGAGAAAACCAACACAGCAACAGCAAAGCATAGTGTTCTACATAGCTCTTCCATGGAAAACAAGCAATTTAGATCCTAAACCTTTGCTCTTGCTCTGCAGAGGAGGAACACACCAACTGGCACAAAATATACTTCACTTGTGGAAAGGGCAAGAAAGTGTCTGCAGCAGCTTCTCTGCTTGCTGAAAACACAGGGAACAAACAGGGCTTGTGTCTTTAGAAAACCAACACAGCAACAGCAAAGTTTAGTGTTCTACATAGCTCTTCCATGGAAAACAAGCAATTTAGATCCTAAAACCTTTGCACTTGCTCTGCAGACGAGGAATACACCAACTGGTACAAAATATACTTCACTAGTGGAAAAAGAGGCAAGAAAGTGTCTGCAGCAGCTTCTCTGCTTGCTGAAAACACAGAGAACAAACAGGGCTTGTGTCTTGAGAAAACAAACACAGCAACCGAAAACCATAGTGTTCTACAGAGCTCTTCCATGGAAATTAAGCAGTTTAGGTCCTAACACGTTTGCTCTTGCTCTGCAGACGAGGAATACACCAACTGGTACAAAATATACTTCACTTGTGGAAAAGGGGCAAGAAAGTGTCTGCAGCAGCTTCTCTGCTTGCTGCAAACACAGACAACCAACAGGACTTGTGTCTTGAGAAAACCAACACAGCAACAGCAAAGCATAGTGTTCTACATAGCTCTTCCATGGAAAACAAGCAATTTAGATCCTAAAACCTTTGCTCTTGCTCTGCAGACGAGGAATACACCAACTGGTACAAAATATACTTCACTTGTGGAAAAAAGGCAAGAAACTGTCTGCAGCAGCTTCTCTGCTTGCTGCAAACACAGACAACCAACAGGACTTGTGTCTTGAAAAAACCAACACAGCAACAGCAAAGCACAGTGTTCTACATATCTCTTCCAAGGAAATCAAGCAATTTAGGTCCTAAAACCTTTGCTCCTGCTCTCCAGACGAGGAATACACCAACTGGTACAAAATATACGTCAGTAGTGGAGAAAGCAGGTACGTGTCTTCAAGAGCTTCTCTGCTCGCTGCAAGTACAGAGAACAAACAGGGTTTGTTTCTTGAGAAAACCGACACAGCAACAGCAAAGCAAATTGTTCTACATAGCTCTTCCATGGAAAACAAGCAATTTAGGTCCTAACATATTTGCTCTTGCTCTGCAGACGAGGAATACACAAACTGGTACAAAATATACTTCACTTGTGGAAAAGGGGCAAGAAAGTGTCTGCAGCAGCTTCTCTGCTTGCTGCAAACACAGACAACCAACAGGACTTGTGTCTTGAGAAAACCAACACAGCAACAGCAAAGCATAGTGTTCTACAGAGCTCTTCCATGGAAAACAAGCAATTTAGATCCTAAAACCTTTGATCTTGCTCTGCAGACGAGGAATACACCAACTGGTACAAAATATACTTCACTTGTGGAAAAGGGGCAAGAAAGTGTCTGCAGCAGCTTCTCTGCTTGCTGCAAACACAGACAACCAACAGGACTTGTTTCTTGAGAAAACCAACACAGCAACAGCAAAGCATAGTGTTCTACAGAGCTCTTCCATGGAAAACAAGCAATTTAGATCCTAAAACCTTTGCTCTTGCTCTGCAGACGAGGAATACACCAACTGGTACAAAATATACTTCACTAGTGGAAAAGGGGCAAGAAAGTGTCTGCAGCAGCTTCTCTGCTTGCTGCAAACACAGACAACCAACAGGACTTGTGTCTTGAGAAAACCAACACAGCAACAGCAAAGCATAGTGTTCTACAGAGCTCTTCCATGGAAAACAAGCAATTTAGATCCTAAAACCTTTGCTCTTGCTCTGCAGACGAGGAATACACCAACTGGTACAAAATATACTTCACTTGTGGAAAAGGGGCAAGAAAGTGTCTGCAGCAGCTTCTCTGCTTGCTGCAAACACAGACAACCAACAGGACTTGTGTCTTGAGAAAACCAACACAGCAACAGCAAAGCATAGTGTTCTACATAGCTCTTCCATGGAAAACAAGCAATTTAGATCCTAAAACCTTTGCTCTTGCTCTGCAGAGGAGGAACACACCAACTGGCACAAAATATACTTCACTTGTGGAAAAGGAGCAAGAAAGTGTCTGCAGCAGCTTCTCTGCTTGCTGCAAACACAGAAAACAAACAGGGCTTGTGTCTTGAGAAAACCAACACAGCAACAGCAAAGCATAGTGTTCTTAATAGCTCTTCCATGGAAAACAAGCAATTTAGATCCTAAAACCTTTGCTCTTGCTCTGCAGACGAGGAATACACCAACTGGTACAAAATATACTTCACTAGTGGAAAAGGAGCAAGAAAGTGTCTGCAGCAGCTTCTCTGCTTGCTGCAAACACAGAGAACAAACAGGGCTTGTGTCTTGAGAAAACCAACACAGCAACAGCAAAGCATAGTGTTCTACATAGCTCTTCCATGGAAAACAAGCAATTTAGATCCTAAAACCTTTGCTCTTGCTCTGCAGACGAGGAATACACCAACTGGTACAAAATATACTTCACTAGTGGAAAAGGAGCAAGAAAGTGTCTGCAGCAGCTTCTCTGCTTGCTGCAAACACAGACAACCAACAGGACTTGTGTCTTGAGAAAACCAACACAGTAACAGCAAAGCACAGTGTTCTACATATCTCTTCCAAGGAAATCAAGCAATTTAGGTCCTAAAACCTTTGCTCCTGCTCTCCAGACGAGGAATACACCAACTGGTACAAAATATACGTCAGTAGTGGAGAAAGCAGGTACGTGTCTTCAAGAGCTTCTCTGCTCGCTGCCAGTACAGAGAACAAACAGGATTTGTTTCTTGAGAAAACCGACACAGCAACAGCAAAGCATAGTGTTCTACAGAGCTCTTCCATGGAAATCAAGCAATTTAGGTCCTAACATATTTGCTCTTGCTCTGCAGACGAGGAATACACCAACTGGTACAAAATATACTTCACTTGTGGAAAAGGGGCAAGAAAGTGTCTGCAGCAGCTTCTCTGCTTGCTGCAAACACAGAAAACCAACAGGGCTTGTGTCTTTAGAAAACCAACACAGCAACAGCAAAGCATAGTGTTCTACATAGCTCTTCCATGGAAAACAAGCAATTTAGATCCTAAAACCTTTGCTCTTGCTCTGCAGACGAGGAATACACCAACTGGTACAAAATATACTTCACTAGTGGAAAAGGAGCAAGAAAGTGTCTGCAGCAGCTTCTCTGCTTGCTGCAAACACAGACAACCAACAGGACTTGTGTCTTGAGAAAACCAACACAGCAACAGCAAAGCATAGTGTTCTACATAGCTCTTCCATGGAAAACAAGCAATTTAGATCCTAAAACCTTTGCTCTTGCTCTGCAGACGAGGAACACACCAACTGGCACAAAATATACTTCACTTGTGGAAAAGGGGCAAGAAAGTGTCTGCAGCAGCTTCTCTGCTTGCTGAAAACACAGGGAACAAACAGGGCTTGTGTCTTTAGAAAACCAACACAGCAACAGCAAAGCATAGTGTTCTTAATAGCTCTTCCATGGAAAACAAGCAATTTAGATCCTAAAACCTTTGCTCTTGCTCTGCAGACGAGGAATACACCAACTGATACAAAATATACTTCACTAGTGGAAAAGGAGCAAGAAAGTGTCTGCAGCAGCTTCTCTGCTTGCTGCAAACACAGAGAACAAACAGGGCTTGTGTCTTGAGAAAACCAACACAGCAACAGCAAAGCATAGTGTTCTACAGAGCTCTTCCATGGAAAACAAGCAATTTAGATCCTAAAACCTTTGCTCTTGCTCTGCAGACGAGGAATACACCAACTGGTACAAAATATACTTCACTTGTGGAAAAGGGGCAAGAAAGTGTCTGCAGCAGCTTCTCTGCTTGCTGCAAACACAGACAACCAACAGGACTTGTGTCTTGAGAAAACCAACACAGCAACAGCAAAGCATAGTGTTCTACAGAGCTCTTCCATGGAAAACAAGCAATTTAGATCCTAAAACCTTTGATCTTGCTCTGCAGACGAGGAATACACCAACTGGTACAAAATATACTTCACTTGTGGAAAAGGGGCAAGAAAATGTCTGCAGCAGCTTCTCTGCTTGCTGCAAACACAGACAACCAACAGGACTTGTTTCTTGAGAAAACCAACACAGCAACAGCAAAGCATAGTGTTCTACATAGCTCTTCCATGGAAAACAAGCAATTTAGATCCTAAAACCTTTGCTCTTGCTCTGCAGACGAGGAATACACCAACTGGTACAAAATATACTTCACTTGTGGAAAAGGGGCAAGAAAGTGTCTGCAGCAGCTTCTCTGCTTGCTGCAAACACAGACAACCAACAGGACTTGTGTCTTGAGAAAACCAACACAGTAACAGCAAAGCACAGTGTTCTACATATCTCTTCCAAGGAAATCAAGCAATTTAGGTCCTAAAACCTTTGCTCCTGCTCTCCAGACGAGGAATACACCAACTGGTACAAAATATACGTCAGTAGTGGAGAAAGCAGGTACGTGTCTTCAAGAGCTTCTCTGCTCGCTGCAAGTACAGAGAACAAACAGGGTTTGTTTCTTGAGAAAACCGACACAGCAACAGCAAAGCATAGTGTTCTACAGAGCTCTTCCATGGAAAACAAGCAATTTAGGTCCTAACATATTTGCTCTTGCTCTGCAGACGAGGAATACACCAACTGGTACAAAATATACTTCACTTGTGGAAAAGGGGCAAGAAAGTGTCTGCAGCAGCTTCTCTGCTTGCTGCAAACACAGACAACCAACAGGACTTGTGTCTTGAGAAAACCAACACAGCAACAGCAAAGCATAGTGTTCTACAGAGCTCTTCCATGGAAAACAAGCAATTTAGATCCTAAAACCTTTGCTCTTGCTCTGCAGACGAGGAATACACCAACTGGTACAAAATATACTTCACTTGTGGAAAAGGGGCAAGAAAGTGTCTGCAGCAGCTTCTCTGCTTGCTGCAAACACAGACAACCAACAGGACTTGTGTCTTGAGAAAACCAACACAGCAACAGCAAAGCATAGTGTTCTACATAGCTCTTCCATGGAAAACAAGCAATTTAGATCCTAAAACCTTTGCACTTGCTCTGCAGAGGAGGAATACACCAACTGGTACAAAATATACTTCACTAGTGGAAAAAGAGGCAAGAAAGTGTCTGCAGCAGCTTCTCTGCTTGCTGAAAACACAGAGAACAAACAGGGCTTGTGTCTTGAGAAAACAAACACAGCAACCGAAAACCATAGTGTTCTACAGAGCTCTTCCATGGAAATTAAGCAGTTTAGGTCCTAACACGTTTGCTCTTGCTCTGCAGACGAGGAATACACCAACTGGTACAAAATATACTTCACTTGTGGAAAAAAGGCAAGAAAGTGTCTGCAGCAGCTTCTCTGCTTGCTGCAAACACAGACAACCAACAGGACTTGTGTCTTGAAAAAACCAACACAGTAACAGCAAAGCACAGTGTTCTACATATCTCTTCCAAGGAAATCAAGCAATTTAGGTCCTAAAACCTTTGCTCCTGCTCTCCAGACGAGGAATACACCAACTGGTACAAAATATACGTCAGTAGTGGAGAAAGCAGGTACGTGTCTTCAAGAGCTTCTCTGCTCGCTGCAAGTACAGAGAACAAACAGGGTTTGTTTCTTGAGAAAACCGACACAGCAACAGCAAAGCATAGTGTTCTACAGAGCTCTTCCATGGAAAACAAGCAATTTAGGTCCTAACATATTTGCTCTTGCTCTGCAGACGAGGAATACACCAACTGGTACAAAATATATTTCTCTTGTGGAAAAGGGGCAAGAAAGTGTCTGCAGCAGCTTCTCTGCTTGCTGCAAACACAGACAACCAACAGGACTTGTGTCTTGAGAAAACCAACACAGCAACAGCAAAGCATAGTGTTCTACATAGCTCTTCCATGGAAAACAAGCAATTTAGATCCTAAAACCTTTGATCTTGCTCTGCAGACAAGGAATACACCAACTGGTACAAAATATACTTCACTTGTGGAAAAGGGGCAAGAAAATGTCTGCAGCAGCTTCTCTGCTTGCTGCAAACACAGACAACCAACAGGACTTGTTTCTTGAGAAAACCAACACAGCAACAGCAAAGCATAGTGTTCTACATAGCTCTTCCATGGAAAACAAGCAATTTAGATCCTAAAACCTTTGCTCTTGCTCTGCAGACGAGGAATACACCAACTGGTACAAAATATACTTCACTTGTGAAAAGGGGCAAGAAAGTGTCTGCAGCAGCTTCTCTGCTTGCTGCAAACACAGACAACCAACAGGACTTGTGTCTTGAGAAAACCAACACAGCAACAGCAAAGCATAGTGTTCTACATAGCTCTTCCATGGAAAACAAGCAATTTAGATCCTAAAACCTTTGCTCTTGCTCTGCAGAGGAGGAACACACCAACTGGCACAAAATATACTTCACTTGTGGAAAAGGGGCAAGAAAGTGTCTGCAGCAGCTTCTCTGCTTGCTGCAAACACAGGGAACAAACAGGGCTTGTGTCTTTAGAAAACCAACACAGCAACAGCAAAGTTTAGTGTTCTACATAGCTCTTCCATGGAAAACAAGCAATTTAGATCCTAAAACCTTTGCACTTGCTCTGCAGAGGAGGAATACACCAACTGGTACAAAATATACTTCACTAGTGGAAAAAGAGGCAAGAAAGTGTCTGCAGCAGCTTCTCTGCTTGCTGAAAACACAGAGAACAAACAGGGCTTGTGTCTTGAGAAAACAAACACAGCAACCGAAAACCATAGTGTTCTACAGAGCTCTTCCATGGAAATTAAGCAGTTTAGGTCCTAACACGTTTGCTCTTGCTCTGCAGACGAGGAATACACCAACTGGTACAAAATATACTTCACTTGTGGAAAAAAGGCAAGAAAGTGTCTGCAGCAGCTTCTCTGCTTGCTGCAAACACAGACAACCAACAGGACTTGTGTCTTGAAAAAACCAACACAGTAACAGCAAAGCACAGTGTTCTACATATCTCTTCCAAGGAAATCAAGCAATTTAGGTCCTAAAACCTTTGCTCCTGCTCTCCAGACGAGGAATACACCAACTGGTACAAAATATACGTCAGTAGTGGAGAAAGCAGGTACGTGTCTTCAAGAGCTTCTCTGCTCGCTGCAAGTACAGAGAACAAACAGGGTTTGTTTCTTGAGAAAACCGACACAGCAACAGCAAAGCATAGTGTTCTACAGAGCTCTTCCATGGAAAACAAGCAATTTAGGTCCTAACATATTTGCTCTTGCTCTGCAGACGAGGAATACACCAACTGGTACAAAATATATTTCTCTTGTGGAAAAGGGGCAAGAAAGTGTCTGCAGCAGCTTCTCTGCTTGCTGCAAACACAGACAACCAACAGGACTTGTGTCTTGAGAAAACCAACACAGCAACAGCAAAGCATAGTGTTCTACATAGCTCTTCCATGGAAAACAAGCAATTTAGATCCTAAAACCTTTGATCTTGCTCTGCAGACCAGGAATACACCAACTGGTACAAAATATACTTCACTTGTGGAAAAGGGGCAAGAAAATGTCTGCAGCAGCTTCTCTGCTTGCTGCAAACACAGACAACCAACAGGACTTGTGTCTTGAGAAAACCAACACAGCAACAGCAAAGCATAGTGTTCTACATAGCTCTTCCATGGAAAACAAGCAATTTAGATCCTAAAACCTTTGCTCTTGCTCTGCAGACGAGGAATACACCAACTGGTACAAAATATACTTCACTTGTGGAAAAGGGGCAAGAAAGTGTCTGCAGCAGCTTCTCTGCTTGCTGCAAACACAGACAACCAACAGGACTTGTGTCTTGAGAAAACCAACACAGCAACAGCAAAGCATAGTGTTCTACATAGCTCTTCCATGGAAAACAAGCAATTTAGATCCTAAAACCTTTGCTCTTGCTCTGCAGACGAGGAATACACCAACTGGTACAAAATATACTTCACTTGTGGAAAAAAGGCAAGAAACTGTCTGCAGCAGCTTCTCTGCTTGCTGCAAACACAGACAACCAACAGGACTTGTGTCTTGAAAAAACCAACACAGTAACAGCAAAGCACAGTGTTCTACATATCTCTTCCAAGGAAATCAAGCAATTTAGGTCCTAAAACCTTTGCTCCTGCTCTCCAGACGAGGAATACACCAACTGGTACAAAATATACGTCAGTAGTGGAGAAAGCAGGTACGTGTCTTCAAGAGCTTCTCTGCTCGCTGCAAGTACAGAGAACAAACAGGGTTTGTTTCTTGAGAAAACCGACACAGCAACAGCAAAGCATAGTGTTCTACATAGCTCTTCCATGGAAAACAAGCAATTTAGGTCCTAACATATTTGCTCTTGCTCTGCAGACGAGGAATACACCAACTGGTACAAAATATACTTCACTTGTGGAAAAGGGGCAAGAAAGTGTCTGCAGCAGCTTCTCTGCTTGCTGCAAACACAGACAACCAACAGGACTTGTGTCTTGAGAAAACCAACACAGCAACAGCAAAGCATAGTGTTCTACATAGCTCTTCCATGGAAAACAAGCAATTTAGATCCTAAAACCTTTGATCTTGCTCTGCAGACGAGGAATACACCAACTGGTACAAAATATACTTCAGTTGTGGAAAAGGGGCAAGAAAGTGTCTGCAGCAGCTTCTCTGCTTGCTGCAAACACAGACAACCAACAGGACTTGTTTCTTGAGAAAACCAACACAGCAACAGCAAAGCATAGTGTTCTACAGAGCTCTTCCATGGAAAACAAGCAATTTAGATCCTAAAACCTTTGCTCTTGCTCTGCAGACGAGGAATACACCAACTGGTACAAAATATACTTCACTTGTGGAAAAGGGGCAAGAAAGTGTCTGCAGCAGCTTCTCTGCTTGCTGCAAACACAGACAACCAACAGGACTTGTGTCTTGAGAAAACCAACACAGCAACAGCAAAGCATAGTGTTCTACAGAGCTCTTCCATGGAAAACAAGCAATTTAGATCCTAAAACCTTTGCTCTTGCTCTGCAGACGAGGAATACACCAACTGGTACAAAATATACTTCACTTGTGGAAAAGGGGCAAGAAAGTGTCTGCAGCAGCTTCTCTGCTTGCTGCAAACACAGACAACCAACAGGACTTGTGTCTTGAGAAAACCAACACAGCAACAGCAAAGCATAGTGTTCTACATAGCTCTTCCATGGAAAACAAGCAATTTAGATCCTAAAACCTTTGCTCTTGCTCTGCAGAGGAGGAACACACCAACTGGCACAAAATATACTTCACTTGTGGAAAAGGAGCAAGAAAGTGTCTGCAGCAGCTTCTCTGCTTGCTGCAAACACAGAAAACAAACAGGGCTTGTGTCTTGAGAAAACCAACACAGCAACAGCAAAGCATAGTGTTCTACATAGCTCTTCCATGGAAAACAAGCAATTTAGATCCTAAAACCTTTGCTCTTGCTCTGCAGACGAGGAATACACCAACTGGTACAAAATATACTTCACTAGTGGAAAAGGAGCAAGAAAGTGTCTGCAGCAGCTTCTCTGCTTGCTGCAAACACAGAGAACAAACAGGGCTTGTGTCTTGAGAAAACCAACACAGCAACAGCAAAGCATAGTGTTCTACATAGCTCTTCCATGGAAAACAAGCAATTTAGATCCTAAAACCTTTGCTCTTGCTCTGCAGACGAGGAATACACCAACTGGTACAAAATATACTTCACTAGTGGAAAAGGAGCAAGAAAGTGTCTGCAGCAGCTTCTCTGCTTGCTGCAAACACAGACAACCAACAGGACTTGTGTCTTGAGAAAACCAACACAGTAACAGCAAAGCACAGTGTTCTACATATCTCTTCCAAGGAAATCAAGCAATTTAGGTCCTAAAACCTTTGCTCCTGCTCTCCAGACGAGGAATACACCAACTGGTACAAAATATACGTCAGTAGTGGAGAAAGCAGGTACGTGTCTTCAAGAGCTTCTCTGCTCGCTGCAAGTACAGAGAACAAACAGGATTTGTTTCTTGAGAAAACCGACACAGCAACAGCAAAGCATAGTGTTCTACAGAGCTCTTCCATGGAAATCAAGCAATTTAGGTCCTAACATATTTGCTCTTGCTCTGCAGACGAGGAATACACCAACTGGTACAAAATATACTTCACTTGTGGAAAAGGGGCAAGAAAGTGTCTGCAGCAGCTTCTCTGCTTGCTGCAAACACAGGGAACAAACAGGGCTTGTGTCTTTAGAAAACCAACACAGCAACAGCAAAGCATAGTGTTCTACATAGCTCTTCCATGGAAAACAAGCAATTTAGATCCTAAAACCTTTGCTCTTGCTCTGCAGACGAGGAATACACCAACTGGTACAAAATATACTTCACTAGTGGAAAAGGAGCAAGAAAGTGTCTGCAGCAGCTTCTCTGCTTGCTGCAAACACAGACAACCAACAGGACTTGTGTCTTGAGAAAACCAACACAGCAACAGCAAAGCATAGTGTTCTACATAGCTCTTCCATGGAAAACAAGCAATTTAGATCCTAAAACCTTTGCTCTTGCTCTGCAGACGAGGAACACACCAACTGGCACAAAATATACTTCACTTGTGGAAAAGGGGCAAGAAAGTGTCTGCAGCAGCTTCTCTGCTTGCTGAAAACACAGGGAACAAACAGGGCTTGTGTCTTTAGAAAACCAACACAGCAACAGCAAAGCATAGTGTTCTTAATAGCTCTTCCATGGAAAACAAGCAATTTAGATCCTAAAACCTTTGCTCTTGCTCTGCAGACGAGGAATACACCAACTGATACAAAATATACTTCACTTGTGGAAAAGGGGCAAGAAAGTGTCTGCAGCAGCTTCTCTGCTTGCTGCAAACACAGAGAACAAACAGGGCTTGTGTCTTGAGAAAACCAACACAGCAACAGCAAAGCATAGTGTTCTACATAGCTCTTCCATGGAAAACAAGCAATTTAGATCCTAAAACCTTTGCTCTTGCTCTGCAGACGAGGAATACACCAACTGGTACAAAATATACTTCACTTGTGGAAAAGGGGCAAGAAAGTGTCTGCAGCAGCTTCTCTGCTTGCTGCAAACACAGACAACCAACAGGACTTGTGTCTTGAGAAAACCAACACAGCAACAGCAAAGCATAGTGTTCTACATAGCTCTTCCATGGAAAACAAGCAATTTAGATCCTAAAACCTTTGCTCTTGCTCTGCAGACGAGGAATACACCAACTGGTACAAAATATACTTCACTTGTGGAAAAAAGGCAAGAAACTGTCTGCAGCAGCTTCTCTGCTTGCTGCAAACACAGACAACCAACAGGACTTGTGTCTTGAAAAAACCAACACAGTAACAGCAAAGCACAGTGTTCTACATATCTCTTCCAAGGAAATCAAGCAATTTAGGTCCTAAAACCTTTGCTCCTGCTCTCCAGACGAGGAATACACCAACTGGTACAAAATATACGTCAGTAGTGGAGAAAGCAGGTACGTGTCTTCAAGAGCTTCTCTGCTCGCTGCAAGTACAGAGAACAAACAGGGTTTGTTTCTTGAGAAAACCGACACAGCAACAGCAAAGCATAGTGTTCTACATAGCTCTTCCATGGAAAACAAGCAATTTAGGTCCTAACATATTTGCTCTTGCTCTGCAGACGAGGAATACACCAACTGGTACAAAATATACTTCACTTGTGGAAAAGGGGCAAGAAAGTGTCTGCAGCAGCTTCTCTGCTTGCTGCAAACACAGACAACCAACAGGACTTGTGTCTTGAGAAAACCAACACAGCAACAGCAAAGCATAGTGTTCTACATAGCTCTTCCATGGAAAACAAGCAATTTAGATCCTAAAACCTTTGATCTTGCTCTGCAGACGAGGAATACACCAACTGGTACAAAATATACTTCAGTTGTGGAAAAGGGGCAAGAAAGTGTCTGCAGCAGCTTCTCTGCTTGCTGCAAACACAGACAACCAACAGGACTTGTTTCTTGAGAAAACCAACACAGCAACAGCAAAGCATAGTGTTCTACAGAGCTCTTCCATGGAAAACAAGCAATTTAGATCCTAAAACCTTTGCTCTTGCTCTGCAGACGAGGAATACACCAACTGGTACAAAATATACTTCACTTGTGGAAAAGGGGCAAGAAAGTGTCTGCAGCAGCTTCTCTGCTTGCTGCAAACACAGACAACCAACAGGACTTGTGTCTTGAGAAAACCAACACAGCAACAGCAAAGCATAGTGTTCTACAGAGCTCTTCCATGGAAAACAAGCAATTTAGATCCTAAAACCTTTGCTCTTGCTCTGCAGACGAGCAATACACCAACTGGTACAAAATATACTTCACTTGTGGAAAAGGGGCAAGAAAGTGTCTGCAGCAGCTTCTCTGCTTGCTGCAAACACAGACAACCAACAGGACTTGTGTCTTGAGAAAACCAACACAGCAACAGCAAAGCATAGTGTTCTACATAGCTCTTCCATGGAAAACAAGCAATTTAGATCCTAAAACCTTTGCTCTTGCTCTGCAGAGGAGGAACACACCAACTGGCACAAAATATACTTCACTTGTGGAAAAGGAGCAAGAAAGTGTCTGCAGCAGCTTCTCTGCTTGCTGCAAACACAGAAAACAAACAGGGCTTGTGTCTTGAGAAAACCAACACAGCAACAGCAAAGCATAGTGTTCTACATAGCTCTTCCATGGAAAACAAGCAATTTAGATCCTAAAACCTTTGCTCTTGCTCTGCAGACGAGGAATACACCAACTGGTACAAAATATACTTCACTAGTGGAAAAGGAGCAAGAAAGTGTCTGCAGCAGCTTCTCTGCTTGCTGCAAACACAGAGAACAAACAGGGCTTGTGTCTTGAGAAAACCAACACAGCAACAGCAAAGCATAGTGTTCTACATAGCTCTTCCATGGAAAACAAGCAATTTAGATCCTAAAACCTTTGCTCTTGCTCTGCAGACGAGGAATACACCAACTGGTACAAAATATACTTCACTAGTGGAAAAGGAGCAAGAAAGTGTCTGCAGCAGCTTCTCTGCTTGCTGCAAACACAGACAACCAACAGGACTTGTGTCTTGAGAAAACCAACACAGTAACAGCAAAGCACAGTGTTCTACATATCTCTTCCAAGGAAATCAAGCAATTTAGGTCCTAAAACCTTTGCTCCTGCTCTCCAGACGAGGAATACACCAACTGGTACAAAATATACGTCAGTAGTGGAGAAAGCAGGTACGTGTCTTCAAGAGCTTCTCTGCTCGCTGCAAGTACAGAGAACAAACAGGATTTGTTTCTTGAGAAAACCGACACAGCAACAGCAAAGCATAGTGTTCTACAGAGCTCTTCCATGGAAATCAAGCAATTTAGGTCCTAACATATTTGCTCTTGCTCTGCAGACGAGGAATACACCAACTGGTACAAAATATACTTCACTTGTGGAAAAGGGGCAAGAAAGTGTCTGCAGCAGCTTCTCTGCTTGCTGCAAACACAGGGAACAAACAGGGCTTGTGTCTTTAGAAAACCAACACAGCAACAGCAAAGCATAGTGTTCTACATAGCTCTTCCATGGAAAACAAGCAATTTAGATCCTAAAACCTTTGCTCTTGCTCTGCAGACGAGGAATACACCAACTGGTACAAAATATACTTCACTAGTGGAAAAGGAGCAAGAAAGTGTCTGCAGCAGCTTCTCTGCTTGCTGCAAACACAGACAACCAACAGGACTTGTGTCTTGAGAAAACCAACACAGCAACAGCAAAGCATAGTGTTCTACATAGCTCTTCCATGGAAAACAAGCAATTTAGATCCTAAAACCTTTGCTCTTGCTCTGCAGACGAGGAACACACCAACTGGCACAAAATATACTTCACTTGTGGAAAAGGGGCAAGAAAGTGTCTGCAGCAGCTTCTCTGCTTGCTGAAAACACAGGGAACAAACAGGGCTTGTGTCTTTAGAAAACCAACACAGCAACAGCAAAGCATAGTGTTCTTAATAGCTCTTCCATGGAAAACAAGCAATTTAGATCCTAAAACCTTTGCTCTTGCTCTGCAGACGAGGAATACACCAACTGATACAAAATATACTTCACTTGTGGAAAAGGGGCAAGAAAGTGTCTGCAGCAGCTTCTCTGCTTGCTGCAAACACAGAGAACAAACAGGGCTTGTGTCTTGAGAAAACCAACACAGCAACAGCAAAGCATAGTGTTCTACAGAGCTCTTCCATGGAAAACAAGCAATTTAGATCCTAAAACCTTTGCTCTTGCTCTGCAGACGAGGAATACACCAACTGGTACAAAATATACTTCACTAGTGGAAAAGGAGCAAGAAAGTGTCTGCAGCAGCTTCTCTGCTTGCTGCAAACACAGACAACCAACAGGACTTGTGTCTTGAGAAAACCAACACAGTAACAGCAAAGCACAGTGTTCTACATATCTCTTCCAAGGAAATCAAGCAATTTAGGTCCTAAAACCTTTGCTCCTGCTCTCCAGACGAGGAATACACCAACTGGTACAAAATATACGTCAGTAGTGGAGAAAGCAGGTACGTGTCTTCAAGAGCTTCTCTGCTCGCTGCAAGTACAGAGAACAAACAGGGTTTGTTTCTTGAGAAAACCGACACAGCAACAGCAAAGCATAGTGTTCTACAGAGCTCTTCCATGGAAATCAAGCAATTTAGGTCCTAACATATTTGCTCTTGCTCTGCAGACGAGGAATACACCAACTGGTACAAAATATACTTCACTTGTGGAAAAGGGGCAAGAAAGTGTCTGCAGCAGCTTCTCTGCTTGCTGAAAACACAGGGAACAAACAGGGCTTGTGTCTTTAGAAAACCAACACAGCAACAGCAAAGCATAGTGTTCTACATAGCTCTTCCATGGAAAACAAGCAATTTAGATCCTAAAACCTTTGCACTTGCTCTGCAGACGAGGAATACACGAACTGGTACAAAATATACTTCACTAGTGGAAAAGGGGCAAGAAAGTGTCTGCAGCAGCTTCTCTGCTTGCTGAAAACACAGAGAACAAACAGGGCTTGTGTCTTGAGAAAACAAACACAGCAACCGAAAACCATAGTGTTCTACAGAGCTCTTCCATGGAAATTAAGATGTTTAGGTCCTAACACCTTTGCTCTTGCTCTGCAGACGAGGAATACACCAACTGGTACAAAATATACTTCACTTGTGGAAAAAAGGCAAGAAACTGTCTGCAGCAGCTTCTCTGCTTGCTGCAAACACAGACAACCAACAGGACTTGTGTCTTGAGAAAACCAACACAGTAACAGCAAAGCACAGTGTTCTACATATCTCTTCCAAGGAAATCAAGCAATTTAGGTCCTAAAACCTTTGCTCCTGCTCTCCAGACGAGGAATACACCAACTGGTACAAAATATACGTCAGTAGTGGAGAAAGCAGGTACGTGTCTTCAAGAGCTTCTCTGCTCGCTGCAAGTACAGAGAACAAACAGGGTTTGTTTCTTGAGAAAACCGACACAGCAACAGCAAAGCATAGTGTTCTACAGAGCTCTTCCATGGAAATCAAGCAATTTAGGTCCTAACATATTTGCTCTTGCTCTGCAGACGAGGAATACACCAACTGGTACAAAATATACTTCACTTGTGGAAAAGGGGCAAGAAAGTGTCTGCAGCAGCTTCTCTGCTTGCTGCAAACACAGACAACCAACAGGGCTTGTGTCTTGAGAAAACCAACACAGCAACAGCAAAGCATAGTGTTCTACATAGCTCTTCCATGGAAAACAAGCAATTTAGATCCTAAAACCTTTGATCTTGCTCTGCAGACGAGGAATACACCAACTGGTACAAAATATACTTCACTAGTGGAAAAGGAGCAAGAAAGTGTCTGCAGCAGCTTCTCTGCTTGCTGCAAACACAGACAACCAACAGGACTTGTGTCTTGAGAAAACCAACACAGCAACAGCAAAGCATAGTGTTCTACATAGCTCTTCCATGGAAAACAAGCAATTTAGATCCTAAAACCTTTGCTCTTGCTCTGCAGACGAGGAACACACCAACTGGCACAAAATATACTTCACTTGTGGAAAAGGGGCAAGAAAGTGTCTGCAGCAGCTTCTCTGCTTGCTGAAAACACAGGGAACAAACAGGGCTTGTGTCTTAGAAAACCAACACAGCAACAGCAAAGCATAGTGTTCTACATAGCTCTTCCATGGAAAACAAGCAATTTAGATCCTAAAACCTTTGCACTTGCTCTGCAGACGAGGAATACACCAACTGGTACAAAATATACTTCACTAGTGGAAAAAGGGGCAAGAAAGTGTCTGCAGCAGCTTCTCTGCTTGCTGAAAACACAGAGAACAAACAGGGCTTGTGTCTTGAGAAAACCAACACAGCAACAGCAAAGCATAGTGTTCTACATAGCTCTTCCATGGAAAACAAGCAATTTAGATCCTAAAACCTTTGCTCTTGCTCTGCAGACGAGGAATACACCAACTGATACAAAATATACTTCACTAGTGGAAAAGGAGCAAGAAAGTGTCTGCAGCAGCTTCTCTGCTTGCTGCAAACACAGAGAACAAACAGGGCTTGTGTCTTGAGAAAACCAACACAGCAACAGCAAAGCATAGTGTTCTACAGAGCTCTTCCATGGAAAACAAGCAATTTAGATCCTAAAACCTTTGCTCTTGCTCTGCAGACGAGGAATACACCAACTGGTACAAAATATACTTCACTAGTGGAAAAGGAGCAAGAAAGTGTCTGCAGCAGCTTCTCTGCTTGCTGCAAACACAGACAACCAACAGGACTTGTGTCTTGAGAAAACCAACACAGTAACAGCAAAGCACAGTGTTCTACATATCTCTTCCAAGGAAATCAAGCAATTTAGGTCCTAAAACCTTTGCTCCTGCTCTCCAGACGAGGAATACACCAACTGGTACAAAATATACGTCAGTAGTGGAGAAAGCAGGTACGTGTCTTCAAGAGCTTCTCTGCTCGCTGCAAGTACAGAGAACAAACAGGGTTTGTTTCTTGAGAAAACCGACACAGCAACAGCAAAGCATAGTGTTCTACAGAGCTCTTCATGGAAAACAAGCAATTTAGATCGTAAAACCTTTGCACTTGCTCTGCAGACGAGGAATACACCAACTGGTACAAAATATACTTCACTAGTGGAAAAGGGGCAAGAAAGTGTCTGCAGCAGCTTCTCTGCTTGCTGAAAACACAGAGAACAAACAGGGCTTGTGTCTTGAGAAAACAAACACAGCAACCGAAAACCATAGTGTTCTACAGAGCTCTTCCATGGAAATTAAGCAGTTTAGGTCCTAACACCTTTGCTCTTGCTCTGCAGACGAGGAATACACCAACTGGTACAAAATATACTTCACTAGTGGAAAAGGGGCAAGAAAGTGTCTGCAGCAGCTTCTCTGCTTGCTGAAAACACAGGGAACAAACAGGGCTTGTGTCTTTAGAAAACCAACACAGCAACAGCAAAGCATAGTGTTCTACATAGCTCTTCCATGGAAAACAAGCAATTTAGATCCTAAAACCTTTGCACTTGCTCTGCAGACGAGGAATACACCAACTGGTACAAAATATACTTCACTAGTGGAAAAGGAGCAAGAAAGTGTCTGCAGCAGCTTCTCTGCTTGCTGCAAACACAGAGAACAAACAGGGCTTGTGTCTTGAGAAAACCAACACAGCAACAGCAAAGCATAGTGTTCTACATAGCTCTTCCATGGAAAACAAGCAATTTAGATCCTAAAACCTTTGCTCTTGCTCTGCAGACGAGGAATACACCAACTGGTACAAAATATACTTCACTAGTGGAAAAGGAGCAAGAAAGTGTCTGCAGCAGCTTCTCTGCTTGCTGCAAACACAGACAACCAACAGGACTTGTGTCTTGAGAAAACCAACACAGTAACAGCAAAGCACAGTGTTCTATATATCTCTTCCAAGGAAATCAAGCAATTTAGGTCCTAAAACCTTTGCTCCTGCTCTCCAGACGAGGAATACACCAACTGGTACAAAATATACGTCAGTAGTGGAGAAAGCAGGTACGTGTCTTCAAGAGCTTCTCTGCTCGCTGCAAGTACAGAGAACAAACAGGGTTTGTTTCTTGAGAAAACCGACACAGCAACAGCAAAGCATAGTGTTCTACAGAGCTCTTCCATGGAAATCAAGCAATTTAGGTCCTAACATATTTGCTCTTGCTCTGCAGACGAGGAATACACCAACTGGTACAAAATATACTTCACTTGTGGAAAAGGGGCAAGAAAGTGTCTGCAGCAGCTTCTCTGCTTGCTGCAAACACAGACAACCAACAGGACTTGTGTCTTGAGAAAACCAACACAGCAACAGCAAAGCATAGTGTTCTACATAGCTCTTCCATGGAAAACAAGCAATTTAGATCCTAACACATTTCCTCTTGCTTTGCAGACGAGGAATACACAAACTGGTACAAAATATACTTCACTTGTGGAAAAGGGGCAAGAAAGTGTCTGCAGCAGCTTCTCTGCTTGCTGAAAACACAGGGAACAAAACAGGGCTTGTGTCTTTAGAAACCAACACAGCAACAGCAAAGCATAGTGTTCTACATAGCTCTTCCATGGAAATTAAGCAGTTTAGGTCCTAACACGTTTGCTCTTGCTCTGCAGACGAGGAATACACCAACTGGTACAAAATATACTTCACTTGTGGAAAAAGGCAAGAAACTGTCTGCAGCAGCTTCTCTGCTTGCTGCAAACACAGACAACCAACAGGACTTGTGTCTTGAAAAAACCAACACAGTAACAGCAAAGCACAGTGTTCTACATATCTCTTCCAAGGAAATAAAGCAATTTAGGTCCTAAAACCTTTGCTCCTGCTCTGCAGACGAGGAATACACCAACTGGTACAAAATATACGTCAGTAGTGGAGAAAGCAGGTACGTGTCTTCAAGAGCTTCTCTGCTCGCTGCAAGTACAGAGAACAAACAGGGTTTGTTTCTTGAAAAAACCGACAGAGCAACAGCAAAGCATAGTGTTCTACAGAGCTCTTCCATGGAAAACAAGCAATTTAGGTCCTAACATATTTGCTCTTGCTCTGCAGACGAGGAATACACCAACTGGAACAAAATATACTTCACTTGTGGAAAAGGGGCAAGAAAATGTCTGCAGCAGCTTCTCTGCTTGCTGCAAACACAGGGAACAAACAGGGCTTGTGTCTTTAGAAAACCAACACAGCAACAGCAAAGCATAGTGTTCTACATAGCTCTTCCATGGAAAACAAGCAATTTAGATCCTAAAACCTTTGATCTGGCTCTGCAGACAAGGAATACACCAACTGGTACAAAATATACTTCGCTTGTGGAAAAGGGGCAAGAAAATGTCTGCAGCAGCTTCTCTGCTTGCTGCAAACACAGGGAACAAACAGGGCTTGTGTCTTTAGAAAACCAACACAGCAACAGCAAAGCATAGTGTTCTACATAGCTCTTCCATGGAAAACAAGCAATTTAGATCCTAAAACCTTTGCTCTTGCTCTGCAGACGAGGAATACACGAACTGGTACAAAATATACTTCACTTGTGGAAAAGGGGCAAGAAAGTGTCTGCAGCAGCTTCTCTGCTTGCTGCAAACACAGACAACCAACAGGACTTGTGTCTTGAGAAAACCAACACAGCAACAGCAAAGCATAGTGTTCTACATAGCTCTTCCATGGAAAACAAGCAATTTAGATCCTAAAACCTTTGCTCTTGCTCTGCAGACGAGGAATACACCAACTGGTACAAAATATACTTCACTTGTGGAAAAAAGGCAAGAAACTCTCTGCAGCAGCTTCTCTGCTTGCTGCAAACACAGACAACCAACAGGACTTGTGTCTTGAAAAAACCAACACAGTAACAGCAAAGCACAGTGTTCTACATATCTCTTCCAAGGAAATCAAGCAATTTAGGTCCTAAAACCTTTGCTCCTGCTCTCCAGACGAGGAATACACCAACTGGTACAAAATATACGTCAGTAGTGGAGAAAGCAGGTACGTGTCTTCAAGAGCTTCTCTGCTCGCTGCAAGTACAGAGAACAAACAGGGTTTGTTTCTTGAGAAAACCGACACAGCAACAGCAAAGCATAGTGTTCTACATAGCTCTTCCATGGAAAACAAGCAATTTAGGTCCTAACATATTTGCTCTTGCTCTGCAGACGAGGAATACACCAACTGGTACAAAATATACTTCACTTGTGGAAAAGGGGCAAGAAAGTGTCTGCAGCAGCTTCTCTGCTTGCTGCAAACACAGACAACCAACAGGACTTGTGTCTTGAGAAAACCAACACAGCAACAGCAAAGCATAGTGTTCTACAGAGCTCTTCCATGGAAAACAAGCAATTTAGATCCTAAAACCTTTGCTCTTGCTCTGCAGACGAGGAATACACCAACTGGTACAAAATATACTTCACTTGTGGAAAAGGGGCAAGAAAGTGTCTGCAGCAGCTTCTCTGCTTGCTGCAAACACAGACAACCAACAGGACTTGTGTCTTGAGAAAACCAACACAGCAACAGCAAAGCATAGTGTTCTTAATAGCTCTTCCATGGAAAACAAGCAATTTAGATCCTAAAACCTTTGCACTTGCTCTGCAGACGAGGAATACACCAACTGGTACAAAATATACTTCACTAGTGGAAAAGGAGCAAGAAAGTGTCTGCAGCAGCTTCTCTGCTTGCTGCAAACACAGACAACCAACAGGACTTGTGTCTTGAGAAAACCAACACAGTAACAGCAAAGCACAGTGTTCTACATATCTCTTCCAAGGAAATCAAGCAATTTAGATCCTAAAACCTTTGCTCCTGCTCTCCAGACGAGGAATACACCAACTGGTACAAAATATACGTCAGTAGTGGAGAAAGCAGGTACGTGTCTTCAAGAGCTTCTCTGCTCGCTGCAAGTACAGAGAACAAACAGGATTTGTTTCTTGAGAAAACCGACACAGCAACAGCAAAGCATAGTGTTCTACAGAGCTCTTCCATGGAAATCAAGCAATTTAGGTCCTAACATATTTGCTCTTGCTCTGCAGACGAGGAATACACCAACTGGTACAAAATATACTTCACTTGTGGAAAAGGGGCAAGAAAGTGTCTGCAGCAGCTTCTCTGCTTGCTGCAAACACAGACAACCAACAGGGCTTGTGTCTTTAGAAAACCAACACAGCAACAGCAAAGCATAGTGTTCTACATAGCTCTTCCATGGAAAACAAGCAATTTAGATCCTAAAACCTTTGCTCTTGCTCTGCAGACGAGGAATACACCAACTGGTACAAAATATACTTCACTAGTGGAAAAGGAGCAAGAAAGTGTCTGCAGCAGCTTCTCTGCTTGCTGCAAACACAGACAACCAACAGGACTTGTGTCTTGAGAAAACCAACACAGCAACAGCAAAGCATAGTGTTCTACATAGCTCTTCCATGGAAATTAAGCAGTTTAGGTCCTAACACCTTTGCTCTTGCTCTGCAGACGAGGAATACACCAACTGGTACAAAATATACTTCACTAGTGGAAAAGGGGCAAGAAAGTGTCTGCAGCAGCTTCTCTGCTTGCTGAAAACACAGGGAACAAACAGGGCTTGTGTCTTTAGAAAACCAACACAGCAACAGCAAAGCATAGTGTTCTACATAAGCTCTTCCATGGAAAACAAGCAATTTAGATCCTAAAACCTTTGCACTTGCTCTGCAGACGAGGAATACACCAACTGGTACAAAATATACTTCACTAGTGGAAAAGGAGCAAGAAAGTGTCTGCAGCAGCTTCTCTGCTTGCTGCAAACACAGAGAACAAACAGGGCTTGTGTCTTGAGAAGACCAACACAGCAACAGCAAAGCATAGTGTTCTACATAGCTCTTCCATGGAAAACAAGCAATTTAGATCCTAAAACCTTTGCTCTTGCTCTGCAGACGAGGAATACACCAACTGGTACAAAATATACTTCACTAGTGGAAAAGGGGCAAGAAAGTGTCTGCAGCAGCTTTTCTGCTTGCTGCAAACACAGACAACCAACAGGACTTGTGTCTTGAGAAAACCAACACAGTAACAGCAAAGCACAGTGTTCTACATATCTCTTCCAAGGAAATCAAGCAATTTAGGTCCTAAAACCTTTGCTCCTGCTCTCCAGACGAGGAATACACCAACTGGTACAAAATATACGTCAGTAGTGGAGAAAGCAGGTACGTGTCTTCAAGAGCTTCTCTGCTCGCTGCAAGTACAGAGAACAAACAGGGTTTGTTTCTTGAGAAAACCGACACAGCAACAGCAAAGCATAGTGTTCTACAGAGCTCTTCCATGGAAATCAAGCAATTTAGGTCCTAACATATTTGCTCTTGCTCTGCAGACGAGGAATACACCAACTGGTACAAAATATACTTCACTTGTGGAAAAGGGGCAAGAAAGTGTCTGCAGCAGCTTCTCTGCTTGCTGCAAACACAGACAACCAACAGGACTTGTGTCTTGAGAAAACCAACACAGCAACAGCAAAGTTTAGTGTTCTACATAGCTCTTCCATGGAAAACAAGCAATTTAGATCCTAACACATTTCCTCTTGCTTTGCAGACGAGGAATACACAAACTGGTACAAAATATACTTCACTTGTGGAAAAGGGGCAAGAAAGTGTCTGCAGCAGCTTCTCTGCTTGCTGAAAACACAGGGAACAAACAGGGCTTGTGTCTTTAGAAAACCAACACAGCAACAGCAAAGCATAGTGTTCTACATAGCTCTTCCATGGAAATTAAGCAGTTTAGGTCCTAACACGTTTGCTCTTGCTCTGCAGACGAGGAATACACCAACTGGTACAAAATATACTTCACTTGTGGAAAAAAGGCAAGAAACTGTCTGCAGCAGCTTCTCTGCTTGCTGCAAACACAGACAACCAACAGGACTTGTGTCTTGAAAAAAC
Source organism: Prinia subflava (assembly GCF_021018805.1). Classification (NCBI taxonomy): domain Eukaryota; kingdom Metazoa; phylum Chordata; class Aves; order Passeriformes; family Cisticolidae; genus Prinia; species Prinia subflava. The sequence goes on along the minus strand of NW_026960804.1, from coordinate 1,724 downwards.
CAACACAGTAACAGCAAAGCACAGTGTTCTACATATCTCTTCCAAGGAAATAAAGCAATTTAGGTCCTAAAACCTTTGCTCCTGCTCTGCAGACGAGGAATACACCAACTGGTACAAAATATACGTCAGTAGTGGAGAAAGCAGGTACGTGTCTTCAAGAGCTTCTCTGCTCGCTGCAAGTACAGAGAACAAACAGGGTTTGTTTCTTGAAAAAACCGACAGAGCAACAGCAAAGCATAGTGTTCTACAGAGCTCTTCCATGGAAAACAAGCAATTTAGGTCCTAACATATTTGCTCTTGCTCTGCAGACGAGGAATACACCAACTGGAACAAAATATACTTCACTTGTGGAAAAGGGGCAAGAAAGTGTCTGCAGCAGCTTCTCTGCTTGCTGCAAACACAGACAACCAACAGGACTTGTGTCTTGAGAAAACCAACACAGCAACAGCAAAGCATAGTGTTCTACATAGCTCTTCCATGGAAAACAAGCAATTTAGATCCTAAAACCTTTGATCTTGCTCTGCAGACAAGGAATACACCAACTGGTACAAAATATACTTCGCTTGTGGAAAAGGGGCAAGAAAATGTCTGCAGCAGCTTCTCTGCTTGCTGCAAACACAGGGAACAAACAGGGCTTGTGTCTTTAGAAAACCAACACAGCAACAGCAAAGCATAGTGTTCTACATAGCTCTTCCATGGAAAACAAGCAATTTAGATCCTAAAACCTTTGCTCTTGCTCTGCAGACGAGGAATACACCAACTGGTACAAAATATACTTCACTTGTGGAAAAGGGGCAAGAAAGTGTCTGCAGCAGCTTCTCTGCTTGCTGCAAACACAGACAACCAACAGGACTTGTGTCTTGAGAAAACCAACACAGCAACAGCAAAGCATAGTGTTCTACATAGCTCTTCCATGGAAAACAAGCAATTTAGATCCTAAAACCTTTGCTCTTGCTCTGCAGACGAGGAATACACCAACTGGTACAAAATATACTTCACTTGTGGAAAAAAGGCAAGAAACTCTCTGCAGCAGCTTCTCTGCTTGCTGCAAACACAGACAACCAACAGGACTTGTGTCTTGAAAAAACCAACACAGTAACAGCAAAGCACAGTGTTCTACATATCTCTTCCAAGGAAATCAAGCAATTTAGGTCCTAAAACCTTTGCTCCTGCTCTCCAGACGAGGAATACACCAACTGGTACAAAATATACGTCAGTAGTGGAGAAAGCAGGTACGTGTCTTCAAGAGCTTCTCTGCTCGCTGCAAGTACAGAGAACAAACAGGGTTTGTTTCTTGAGAAAACCGACACAGCAACAGCAAAGCATAGTGTTCTACAGAGCTCTTCCATGGAAAACAAGCAATTTAGGTCCTAACATATTTGCTCTTGCTCTGCAGACGAGGAATACACCAACTGGTACAAAATATACTTCACTTGTGGAAAAGGGGCAAGAAAGTGTCTGCAGCAGCTTCTCTGCTTGCTGCAAACACAGACAACCAACAGGACTTGTGTCTTGAGAAAACCAACACAGCATCAGCAAAGCATAGTGTTCTACATAGCTCTTCCATGGAAAACAAGCAATTTAGATCCTAAAACCTTTGCTCTTGCTCTGCAGACGAGGAATACACCAACTGGTACAAAATATACTTCACTAGTGGAAAAGGGGCAAGAAAGTGTCTGCAGCAGCTTCTCTGCTTGCTGAAAACACAGAGAACAAACAGGGCT
>NW_026960803.1:0-39620 GCF_021018805.1 Prinia subflava | reverse complement strand
TTCTCTGCTTGCTGCAAACACAGACAACCAACAGGACTTGTGTCTTGAGAAAACCAACACAGCAACAGCAAAGCATAGTGTTCTACATAGCTCTTCCATGAAAAACAAGCAATTTAAATCCTAAAACCTTTGCTCTTGCTCTGCAGACGAAGAATACACCAACTGGTACAAAATATACTTCACTTGTGGAAAAGGGGCAAGAAAGTGTCTGCAGCAGCTTTTCTGCTCGCTGGAAACTCAGACAACCAACAAGGCTTGTGTCTTGAGAAAACCAACACAGCAACAGCAAAGCATAGTGTTCTACAGAGCTCTTCCATGGAAATCAAGCAATTTAGGTCCTAACACATTTGCTCTTGCTTTGCAGACGAGGAACACACCAACTGGTACAAAACATACGTCAGTAGTGGAGAAAGCAGGTACGTGTCTTCAAGAGCTTCTCTGCTCGCTGGAAACACAGACAACCAACAGGACTTGTGTCTTGAGAAAACCAACACAGTAACAGCAAAGCATAGTGTTCTACATAGCTCTTCCATGGAAAAGAAGCAATTTAGATCCTAAAACCATTGCTCTTGCTCTGCAGACGAGGAATACACCAACTGGTACAAAATATACTTCACTTGTGGAAAAGGGGCAAGAAAGTGTCTGCAGCAGCTTCTCTGCTTGCTGCAAACACAGACAACCAACAGGACTTGTGTCTTGAGAAAACCAACACAGCAACAGCAAAGCATAGTGTTCTACATAGCTCTTCCATGGAAAACAAGCAATTTAGATCCTAAAACCTTTGCTCTTGCTCTGCAGACGAGGAATACACCAACTGGTACAAAATATACTTCACTTGTGGAAAAGGGGCAAGAAAGTGTCTGCAGCAGCTTCTCTGCTTGCTGCAAACACAGACAACCAACAGGACTTGTGTCTTGAGAAAACCAACACAGCAACAGCAAAGCATAGTGTTCTACATAGCTCTTCCATGGAAAACAAGCAATTTAGATCCTAAAACCTTTGCTCTTGCTCTGCAGACGAGGAATACACCAACTGGTACAAAATATACGTCAGTACTGGAGAAAGCTGGTACGTGTCTTCAAGAGCTTCTCTGCTTGCTGCAAGTACAGAGAACAAACAGGATTTGTTTCTTGAGAAAACCGACACAGCAACAGCAAAGCATAGTGTTCTACATAGCTCTTCCATGGAAATCAAGCAATTTAGGTCCTAAAACCTTTGCTCCTGCTCTCCAGACGAGGAATACACCAACTGGTACAAAATATACGTCAGTAGTGGAGAAAGCAGGTACGTGTCTTCAAGAGCTTCTCTGCTTGCTGCAAGCACAGAGAACAAACAGGGTTTGTTTCTTGAGAAAACCGACACAGCAACAGCAAAGCATAGTGTTCTTAATTGCTCTTCCATGGAAAACAAGCAATTTAGATCCTAAAACCTTTGCTCTTGCTCTGCAGACGAGGAATACACCAACTGGTACAAAATATACTTCACTTGTGGAAAAGGGGCAAGAAAGTGTCTGCAGCAGCTTTTCTGCTCGCTGGAAACTCAGACAACCAACAAGGCTTGTGTCTTGAGAAAACCAACACAGCAACAGCAAAGCATAGTGTTCTACAGAGCTCTTCCATGGAAATCAAGCAATTTAGGTCCTAACACATTTGCTCTTGGTTTGCAGACGAGGAACACACCAACTGGTACAAAATATACGTCAGTAGTGGAGAAAGCAGGTACGTGTCTTCAAGAGCTTCTCTGCTCGCTGGAAACACAGACAACCAACAGGACTTGTGTCTTGAGAAAACCAACACAGCAACAGCAAAGCATAGTGTTCTACATAGCTCTTCCATGGAAAAGAAGCAATTTAGAACCTAAAACCTTTGCTCTTGCTCTGCAGACGAGGAACACACCAACTAGTACAAAATATACTTCACTTGTGGAAAAGGGGCAAGAAAGTGTCTGCAGCAGCTTCTCTGCTTGCTGAAAACACAGGGAACAAACAGGGCTTGTGTCTTGAGAAAACCAACACAGCAACAGCAAAGCATAGTGTTCTACATAGCTCTTCCATGGAAAACAAGCAATTTAGGTCCTAACACATTTGCTCTTGCTTTGCAGACGAGGAACACACCAACTGGTACAAAATATACTTCACTTGTGGAAAAGGGGCAAGAAAGTGTCTGCAGCAGCTTCTCTGCTTGCTGCAAACACAGACAACCAACAGGACTTGTGTCTTGAGAAAACCAACACAGCAACAGCAAAGCATAGTGTTCTACATAGCTCTTCCATGGAAAACAAGCAATTTAGAACCTAAAACCTTTGCTCTTGCTCTGCAGACGAGGAATACACCAACTGGTACAAAATATACGTCAGTACTGGAGAAAGCAGGTACGTGTCTTCAAGAGCTTCTCTGCTCGCTGCAAGCACAGAGAACAAACAGGGTTTGTTTCTTGAGAAAACCGACACAGCAACAGCAAAGCATAGTGTTCTACATAGCTCTTCCATGGAAATCAAGCAATTAAGTCCTTAAACCTTTGCTCCTGCTCTCTAGACGAGGAATACACCAACTGGTACAAAATATACTTCACTTGTGGAAAAGGGGCAAGAAAGTGTCTGCAGCAGCTTCTCTGCTTGCTGCAAACACAGACAACCAACAGGACTTGTGTCTTTAGAAAACCAACACAGCAACAGCAAAGCATAGTGTTCTTAATTGCTCTTCCATGGAAAACAAGCAATTTAGATCCTAACACCTTTGATCTTGCTCTGCAGACGAGGAACACACCAACTGGTACAAAATATACTTCACTTGTGGAAAAGGGGCAAGAAAGTGTCTGCAGCAGCTTCTCTGCTTGCTGCAAACACAGACAACCAACAGGACTTGTGTCTTTAGAAAACCAACACAGCAACAGCAAAGCATAGTGTTCTACATAGCTCTTCCATGGAAAACAAGCAATTTAGATCCTAAAACCTTTGCTCTTGCTCTGTAGACAAGGAACACACCAACTGGTACAAAATATACTTCACTTGTGGAAAAGGGGCAAGAAAGTGTCTGCAGCAGCTTCTCTGCTTGCTGCAAACACAGAGAACAAACAGGGCTTGTGTCTTGAGAAAACCAACACAGCAACAGCAAAGCATAGTGTTCTACATAGCTCTTCCATGGAAAACAAGCAATTTAGAAACTAAAACCTTTGCTCTTGCTCTGCAGACGAGGAACACACCAACTGGTACAAAATATACTTCACTAGTGGAAAAGGGGCAAGAAGGTGTCTGCAGCAGCTTCTCTGCTTGCTGAAAACACAGAGAACAAACAGGGCTTGTGTCTTGAGAAAACAAACACAGCAACAGCAAAGCATAGTGTTCTACATAGCTCTTCCATGGAAAACAAGCAATTTAGATCCTAAAACCTTTGCTCTTGCTCTGCAGACGAGGAACACACCAACTGGTACAAAATATACTTCACTTGTGGAAAAGGGGCAAGAAAGTGTCTGCAGCAGCTTCTCTGCTTGCTGCAAACACAGACAACCAACAGGACTTGTGTCTTGAGAAAACCAACACAGCAACAGCAAAGCATAGTGTTCTACATAGCTCTTCCATGGAAAACAAGCAATTTAGATCCTAAAACCTTTGCTCTTGCTCTGCAGACGAGGAATACACCAACTGGTACAAAATATACGTCAGTACTGGAGAAAGCAGGTACGTGTCTTCAAGAGCTTCTCTGCTCGCTGCAAGCACAGAGAACAAACAGGATTTGTTTCTTGAGAAAACCGACACAGCAACAGCAAAGCATAGTGTTCTACATAGCTCTTCCATGGAAATCAAGCAATTAAGGTCCTTAAACCTTTGCTCCTGCTCTCCAGACGAGGAATACACCAACTGGTACAAAATATACTTCACTTGTGGAAAAGGGGCAAGAAAGTGTCTGCAGCAGCTTCTCTGCTTGCTGCAAACACAGACAACCAACAGGACTTGTGTCTTTAGAAAACCAACACAGCAACAGCAAAGCATAGTGTTCTACAGAGCTCTTCCATGGAAAACAAGCAATTTAGATCCTAAAACCTTTGCTCTTGCTCTGCAGACGAGGAACACACCAACTGGTACAAAATATACTTCACTTGTGGAAAAGGGGCAAGAAAGTGTCTGCAGCAGCTTCTCTGCTTGCTGCAAACACAGACAACCAACAGGACTTGTGTCTTGAGAAAACCAACACAGCAACAGCAAAGCATAGTGTTCTACATAGCTCTTCCATGGAAAACAAGCAATTTAGATCCTAAAACCTTTGCTCTTGCTCTGCAGACGAGGAACACACCAACTGGTACAAAATATACTTCACTTGTGGAAAAGGGGCAAGAAAGTGTCTGCAGCAGCTTCTCTGCTTGCTGCAAACACAGACAACCAACAGGACTTGTGTCTTGAGAAAACCAACACAGCAACAGCAAAGCATAGTGTTCTACATAGCTCTTCCAAGGAAAACAAGCAATTTAGAACCTAAAACCTTTGCTCTTGCTCTGTAGACAAGGAACACACCAACTGGTACAAAATATACTTCACTTGTGGAAAAGGAGCAAGAAAGTGTCTGCAGCAGCTTCTCTGCTTGCTGCAAACAGAGAAAACCAACAGGGCTTGTGTCTTGAGAAAACCAACACAGCAACAGCAAAGCATAGTGTTCTACATAGCTCTTCCATGGAAAACAAGCAATTTAGATCCTAAAACCTTTGCTCTTGCTCTGCAGACGAGGAATACACCAACTGGTACAAAATATACTTCACTTGTGGAAAAGGGGCAAGAAAGTGTCTGCAGCAACTTCTCTGCTTGCTGCAAACACAGACAACCAACAGGACTTGTGTCTTGAGAAAACCAACACAGCAACAGCAAAGCATAGTGTTCTACATAGCTCTTCCATGGAAAACAAGCAATTTAGATCCTAAAACCTTTGCTCTTGCTCTGCAGACGAGGAATACACCAACTGGTACAAAATATACGTCAGTAGTGGAGAAAGCAGGTACGTGTCTTCAAGAGCTTCTCTGCTTGCTGCAAGCACAGAGAACAAACAGGATTTGTTTCTTGAGAAAACCGACACAGCAACAGCAAAGCATAGTGTTCTACATAGCTCTTCCATGGAAATCAAGCAATTTAGGTCCTAAAACCTTTGCTCCTGCTCTCCAGACGAGGAATACACCAACTGGTACAAAATATACTTCACTTGTGGAAAAGGGGCAAGAAAGTGTCTGCAGCAGCTTCTCTGCTTGCTGCAAACACAGACAACCAACAGGACTTGTGTCTTGAGAAAACCAACACAGCAACAGCAAAGCTGAGTGTTCTACATAGCTCTTCCATGGAAAACAAGCAATTTAGAACCTAAAACCTTTGCTCTTGCTCTGCAGACAAGGAACACACCAACTGGTACAAAATATACTTCACTTGTGGAAAAGGGGCAAGAAAGTGTCTGCAGCAGCTTCTCTGCTTGCTGAAAACACAGGGAAAAAACAGGGCTTGTGTCTTTAGAAAACCAACACAGCAACAGCAAAGCATAGTGTTCTTAATTGCTCTTCCATGGAAAACAAGCAATTTAGATCCTAACACCTTTGATCTTGCTCTGCAGACGAGGAATACACCAACTGGTACAAAATATACTTCACTTGTGGAAAAGAGGCAAGAAAGTGTCTGCAGCAGCTTCTCTGCTTGCTGCAAACACAGACAACCAACAGGACTTGTGTCTTGAGAAAACCAACACAGCAACAGCAAAGCTGAGTGTTCTACATAGCTCTTCCATGGAAAACAAGCAATTTAGAACCTAAAACCTTTGCTCTTGCTCTGCAGACAAGGAACACACCAACTGGTACAAAATATACTTCACTTGTGGAAAAGGGGCAAGAAAGTGTCTGCAGCAGCTTCTCTGCTTGCTGAAAACACAGGGAACAAACAGGGCTTGTGTCTTTAGAAAACCAACACAGCAACAGCAAAGCATAGTGTTCTTAATTGCTCTTCCATGGAAAACAAGCAATTTAGATCCTAAAACCTTTGCTCTTGCTCTGCAGACGAGGACTACACCAACTGGTACAAAATATACTTCACTTGTGGAAAAGGGGCAAGAAAGTGTCTGCAGCAACTTCTCTGCTTGCTGCAAACACAGACAATCAACAGGACTTGTGTCTTGAGAAAACCAACACAGCAACAGCAAAGCATAGTGTTCTACATATCTCTTCCATGGAAATTAAGCAGTTTAGGTCCTAACACCTTTGCTCTTGCTCTGCAGACGAGGAATACAACAACTGGTACAAAATATACGTCAGTAGTGGAGAAAGCAGGTACGTGTCTTCAAGAGCTTCTCTGCTTGCTGCAAGCACAGAGAACAAACAGGGTTTGTTTCTTGAGAAAACCGACACAGCAACAGCAAAGCATAGTGTTCTACATAGGTCTTCCATGGAAAACAAGCAATTTAAGTCCTAACACATTTGCTCTTGCTCTGCAGACGAGGACTACACCAACTGGTACAAAATATACTTCACTTGTGGAAAAGGGGCAAGAAAGTGTCTGCAGCAGCTTCTCTGCTTGCTGCAAACACAGACAACCAACAGGACTTGTGTCTTGAGAAAACCAACACAGCAACAGCAAAGCATAGTGTTCTACATAGCTCTTCCATGGAAAACAAGCAATTTAGATCCTAAAACCTTTGCTCTTGCTCTGCAGACGAGGAATACACCAACTGGTACAAAATATACGTCAGTACTGGAGAAAGCAGGTACGTGTCTTCAAGAGCTTCTCTGCTCGCTGCAAGCACAGAGAACAAACAGGGTTTGTTTCTTGAGAAAACCGACACAGCAACAGCAAAGCATAGTGTTCTACATAGCTCTTCCATGGAAATCAAGCAATTTAGGTCCTTAAACCTTTGCTCTTGCTCTGCAGACGAGGAATACACCAACTGGTACAAAATATACTTCAGTTGTGGAAAAGGGGCAAGAAAGTGTCTGCAGCAGCTTCTCTGCTTGCTGCAAACACAGACAACCAACAGGACTTGTGTCTTTAGAAAACCAACACAGCAACAGCAAAGCATAGTGTTCTACATAGCTCTTCCATGGAAAACAAGCAATTTAGATCCTAAAACCTTTGCTCTTGCTCTGTAGACAAGGAACACACCAACTGGTACAAAATATACTTCACTTGTGGAAAAGGGGCAAGAAAGTGTCTGCAGCAGCTTCTCTGCTTGCTGCAAACACAGAGAACAAACAGGGCTTGTGTCTTGAGAAAACCAACACAGCAACAGCAAAGCATAGTGTTCTACATAGCTCTTCCATGGAAAACAAGCAATTTAGAAACTAAAACCTTTGCTCTTGCTCTGCAGACGAGGAACACACCAACTGGTACAAAATATACTTCACTAGTGGAAAAGGGGCAAGAAGGTGTCTGCAGCAGCTTCTCTGCTTGCTGAAAACACAGAGAACAAACAGGGCTTGTGTCTTGAGAAAACAAACACAGCAACAGCAAAGCATAGTGTTCTACATAGCTCTTCCATGGAAAACAAGCAATTTAGATCCTAAAACCTTTGCTCTTGCTCTGCAGACGAGGAACACACCAACTGGTACAAAATATACTTCACTTGTGGAAAAGGGGCAAGAAAGTGTCTGCAGCAGCTTCTCTGCTTGCTGCAAACACAGACAACCAACAGGACTTGTGTCTTGAGAAAACCAACACAGCAACAGCAAAGCATAGTGTTCTACATAGCTCTTCCATGGAAAACAAGCAATTTAGATCCTAAAACCTTTGCTCTTGCTCTGCAGACGAGGAATACACCAACTGGTACAAAATATACGTCAGTACTGGAGAAAGCAGGTACGTGTCTTCAAGAGCTTCTCTGCTCGCTGCAAGCACAGAGAACAAACAGGATTTGTTTCTTGAGAAAACCGACACAGCAACAGCAAAGCATAGTGTTCTACATAGCTCTTTCCATGGAAATCAAGCAATTAAGTCCTTAAACCTTTGCTCCTGCTCTCCAGACGAGGAATACACCAACTGGTACAAAATATACTTCACTTGTGGAAAAGGGGCAAGAAAGTGTCTGCAGCAGCTTCTCTGCTTGCTGCAAACACAGACAACCAACAGGACTTGTGTCTTTAGAAAACCAACACAGCAACAGCAAAGCATAGTGTTCTTAATTGCTCTTCCATGGAAAACAAGCAATTTAGATCCTAACACCTTTGATCTTGCTCTGCAGACGAGGAATACACCAACTGGTACAAAATATACTTCACTTTTGGAAAAGGGGCAAGAAAGTGTCTGCAGCAGCTTCTCTGCTTGCTGCAAACACAGACAACCAACAGGACTTGTGTCTTGAGAAAACCAACACAGCAACAGCAAAGCATAGTGTTCTACATAGCTCTTCCATGGAAAACAAGCAATTTAGATCCTAAAACCTTTGCTCTTGCTCTGCAGACGAGGAACACACCAACTGGTACAAAATATACTTCACTTGTGGAAAAGGGGCAAGAAAGTGTCTGCAGCAGCTTCTCTGCTTGCTGCAAACACAGACAACCAACAGGACTTGTGTCTTGAGAAAACCAACACAGCAACAGCAAAGCATAGTGTTCTACATAGCTCTTCCATGGAAAACAAGCAATTTAGAACCTAAAACCTTTGCTCTTGCTCTGTAGACAAGGAACACACCAACTGGTACAAAATATACTTCACTTGTGGAAAAGGAGCAAGAAAGTGTCTGCAGCAGCTTCTCTGCTTGCTGCAAACACAGAAAACCAACAGGGCTTGTGTCTTGAGAAAACCAACACAGCAACAGCAAAGCATAGTGTTCTACATAGCTCTTCCATGGAAAACAAGCAATTTAGATCCTTAAACCTTTGCTCTTGCTCTGCAGACGAGGAATACACCAACTGGTACAAAATATACTTCACTTGTGGAAAAGGGGCAAGAAAGTGTCTGCAGCAACTTCTCTGCTTGCTGCAAACACAGACAACCAACAGGACTTGTGTCTTGAGAAAACCAACACAGCAACAGCAAAGCATAGTGTTCTACATAGCTCTTCCATGGAAAACAAGCAATTTAGATCCTAAAACCTTTGGTCTTGCTCTGCAGACGAGGAATACACCAACTGGTACAAAATATACGTCAGTAGTGGAGAAAGCAGGTACGTGTCTTCAAGAGCTTCTCTGCTTGCTGCAAGCACAGAGAACAAACAGGATTTGTTTCTTGAGAAAACCGACACAGCAACAGCAAAGCATAGTGTTCTACATAGCTCTTCCATGGAAATCAAGCAATTTAGGTCCTAAAACCTTTGCTCCTGCTCTCCAGACGAGGAATACACCAACTGGTACAAAATATACTTCACTTGTGGAAAAGGGGCAAGAAAGTGTCTGCAGCAGCTTCTCTGCTTGCTGCAAACACAGACAACCAACAGGACTTGTGTCTTGAGAAAACCAACACAGCAACAGCAAAGCATAGTGTTCTACATAGCTCTTCCATGGAAAAGAAGCAATTTAGATCCTAAAACCTTTGCTCTTGCTCTGCAGAGGAGGAACACACCAACTGGCACAAAATATACTTCACTTGTGGAAAAGGGGCAAGAAAGTGTCTGCAGCAGCTTCTCTGCTTGCTGAAAACACAGGGAAAAAACAGGGCTTGTGTCTTTAGAAAACCAACACAGCAACAGCAAAGCATAGTGTTCTTAATTGCTCTTCCATGGAAAACAAGCAATTTAGATCCTAACACCTTTGATCTTGCTCTGCAGACGAGGAATACACCAACTGGTACAAAATATACTTCACTTGTGGAAAAGAGGCAAGAAAGTGTCTGCAGCAGCTTCTCTGCTTGCTGCAAACACAGACAACCAACAGGACTTGTGTCTTGAGAAAACCAACACAGCAACAGCAAAGCTGAGTGTTCTACATAGCTCTTCCATGGAAAACAAGCAATTTAGAACCTAAAACCTTTGCTCTTGCTCTGCAGACAAGGAACACACCAACTGGTACAAAATATACTTCACTTGTGGAAAAGGGGCAAGAAAGTGTCTGCAGCAGCTTCTCTGCTTGCTGAAAACACAGGGAACAAACAGGGCTTGTGTCTTTAGAAAACCAACACAGCAACAGCAAAGCATAGTGTTCTTAATAGCTCTTCCATGGAAAACAAGCAATTTAGATCCTAAAACCTTTGCTCTTGCTCTGCAGACGAGGACTACACCAACTGGTACAAAATATACTTCACTTGTGGAAAAGGGGCAAGAAAGTGTCTGCAGCACCTTCTCTGCTTGCTGCAAACACAGACAATCAACAGGACTTGTGTCTTGAGAAAACCAACACAGCAACAGCAAAGCATAGTGTTCTACATATCTCTTCCATGGAAATCAAGCAATTTAGGTCCTAACACCTTTGCTCTTGCTCTGCAGACGAGGAATACAACAACTGGTACAAAATATACGTCAGTACTGGAGAAAGCAGGTACGTGTCTTCAAGAGCTTCTCTGCTTGCTGCAAGCACAGAGAACAAACAGGGTTTGTTTCTTGAGAAAACCGACACAGCAACAGCAAAGCATAGTGTTCTACATAGGTCTTCCATGGAAAACAAGCAATTTAAGTCCTAACACATTTGCTCTTGCTCTGCAGACGAGGAATACACCAACTGGTACAAAATATACTTCACTTGTGGAAAAGGGGCAAGAAAGTGTCTGCAGCAGCTTCTCTGCTTGCTGCAAACACAGACAACCAACAGGACTTGTGTCTTGAGAAAACCAACACAGCAACAGCAAAGCATAGTGTTCTACATAGCTCTTCCATGAAAAACAAGCAATTTAAATCCTAAAACCTTTGCTCTTGCTCTGCAGACGAAGAATACACCAACTGGTACAAAATATACTTCACTTGTGGAAAAGGGGCAAGAAAGTGTCTGCAGCAGTTTTCTGCTCGCTGGAAACTCAGACAACCAACAAGGCTTGTGTCTTGAGAAAACCAACACAGCAACAGCAAAGCATAGTGTTCTACAGAGCTCTTCCATGGAAATCAAGCAATTTAGGTCCTAACACATTTGCTCTTGCTTTGCAGACGAGGAACACACCAACTGGTACAAAACATACGTCAGTAGTGGAGAAAGCAGGTACGTGTCTTCAAGAGCTTCTCTGCTCGCTGGAAACACAGACAACCAACAGGACTTGTGTCTTGAGAAAACCAACACAGTAACAGCAAAGCATAGTGTTCTACATAGCTCTTCCATGGAAAAGAAGCAATTTAGATCCTAAAACCATTGCTCTTGCTCTGCAGACGAGGAATACACCAACTGGTACAAAATATACTTCACTTGTGGAAAAGGGGCAAGAAAGTGTCTGCAGCAGCTTCTCTGCTTGCTGCAAACACAGACAACCAACAGGACTTGTGTCTTGAGAAAACCAACACAGCAACAGCAAAGCATAGTGTTCTACATAGCTCTTCCATGGAAAACAAGCAATTTAGATCCTAAAACCTTTGCTCTTGCTCTGCAGACGAGGAATACACCAACTGGTACAAAATATACTTCACTTGTGGAAAAGGGGCAAGAAAGTGTCTGCAGCAGCTTCTCTGCTTGCTGCAAACACAGACAACCAACAGGACTTGTGTCTTGAGAAAACCAACACAGCAACAGCAAAGCATAGTGTTCTACATAGCTCTTCCATGGAAAACAAGCAATTTAGATCCTAAAACCTTTGCTCTTGCTCTGCAGACGAGGAATACACCAACTGGTACAAAATATACGTCAGTACTGGAGAAAGCTGGTACGTGTCTTCAAGAGCTTCTCTGCTTGCTGCAAGCACAGAGAACAAACAGGATTTGTTTCTTGAGAAAACCGACACAGCAACAGCAAAGCATAGTGTTCTACATAGCTCTTCCATGGAAATCAAGCAATTTAGAACCTAAAACCTTTGCTCCTGCTCTCCAGACGAGGAATACACCAACTGGTACAAAATATACGTCAGTACTGGAGAAAGGAGGTACGTGTCTTCAAGAGCTTCTCTGCTTGCTGCAAGCACAGAGAACAAACAGGGTTTGTTTCTTGAGAAAACCGACACAGCAACAGCAAAGCATAGTGTTCTTAATTGCTCTTTCATGGAAAACAAGCAATTTAGATCCTAAAACCTTTGCTCTTGCTCTGCAGACGAGGAATACACCAACTGGTACAAAATATACTTCACTTGTGGAAAAGGGGCAAGAAAGTGTCTGCAGCAGCTTTTCTGCTCGCTGGAAACTCAGACAACCAACAAGGCTTGTGTCTTGAGAAAACCAACACAGCAACAGCAAAGCATAGTGTTCTACAGAGCTCTTCCATGGAAATCAAGCAATTTAGGTCCTAACACATTTGCTCTTGCTTTGCAGACGAGGAACACACCAACTGGTACAAAATATACGTCAGTAGTGGAGAAAGCAGGTACGTGTCTTCAAGAGCTTCTCTGCTCGCTGGAAACACAGACAACCAACAGGACTTGTGTCTTGAGAAAACCAACACAGCAACAGCAAAGCATAGTGTTCTACATAGCTCTTCCATGGAAAAGAAGCAATTTAGAACCTAAAACCTTTGCTCTTGCTCTGCAGACGAGGAACACACCAACTAGTACAAAATATACTTCACTTGTGGAAAAGGGGCAAGAAAGTGTCTGCAGCAGCTTCTCTGCTTGCTGAAAACACAGGGAACAAACAGGGCTTGTGTCTTGAGAAAACCAACACAGCAACAGCAAAGCATAGTGTTCTACATAGCTCTTCCATGGAAAACAAGCAATTTAGGTCCTAACACATTTGCTCTTGCTTTGCAGACGAGGAACACACCAACTGGTACAAAATATACTTCACTTGTGGAAAAGGGGCAAGAAAGTGTCTGCAGCAGCTTCTCTGCTTGCTGCAAACACAGACAACCAACAGGACTTGTGTCTTGAGAAACCAACACAGCAACAGCAAAGCATAGTGTTCTACATAGCTCTTCCATGGAAAACAAGCAATTTAGAACCTAAAACCTTTGCTCCTGCTCTGCAGACGAGGAACACACCAACTGGTACAAAATATACTTCACTAGTGGAAAAGGAGCAAGAAAGTGTCTGCAGCAGCTTCTCTGCTTGCTGAAAACACAGAGAACAAACAGGGTTTGTGTCTTTAGAAAACCAACACAGCAACAGCAAAGCATAGTGTTCTACATAGCTCTTCCATGGAAAACAAGCAATTTAGATCCTAAAACCTTTGCTCTTGCTCTGCAGACGAGGAACACACCAACTGGTACAAAATATACTTCACTTGTGGAAAAGGGGCAAGAAAGTGTCTGCAGCAGCTTCTCTGCTTGCTGCAAACACAGACAACCAACAGGACTTGTGTCTTGAGAAAACCAACACAGCAACAGCAAAGCATAGTGTTCTACATAGCTCTTCCATGGAAAACAAGCAATTTAGAACCTAAAACCTTTGCTCTTGCTCTGCAGACGAGGAATACACCAACTGGTACAAAATATACGTCAGTACTGGAGAAAGCAGGTACGTGTCTTCAAGAGCTTCTCTGCTCGCTGCAAGCACAGAGAACAAACAGGGTTTGTTTCTTGAGAAAACAAACACAGCAACAGCAAAGCATAGTGTTCTACATAGCTCTTCCATGGAAATCAAGCAATTAAGTCCTTAAACCTTTGCTCCTGCTCTCCAGACGAGGAATACACCAACTGGTACAAAATATACTTCACTTGTGGAAAAGGGGCAAGAAAGTGTCTGCAGCAGCTTCTCTGCTTGCTGCAAACACAGACAACCAACAGGACTTGTGTCTTGAGAAAACCAACACAGCAACAGCAAAGCATAGTGTTCTACATAGCTCTTCCATGGAAAACAAGCAATTTAGAACCTAAAACCTTTGCTCTTGCTCTGTAGACAAGGAACACACCAACTGGTACAAAATATACTTCACTTGTGGAAAAGGGGCAAGAAAGTGTCTGCAGCAGCTTCTCTGCTTGCTGCAAACACAGACAACCAACAGGACTTGTGTCTTGAGAAAACCAACACAGCAACAGCAAAGCATAGTGTTCTACATAGCTCTTCCATGGAAAACAAGCAATTTAGATCCTAAAACCTTTGCTCTTGCTCTGCAGACGAGGAATACACCAACTGGTACAAAATATACGTCAGTACTGGAGAAAGCAGGTACGTGTCTTCAAGAGCTTCTCTGCTCGCTGCAAGCACAGAGAACAAACAGGATTTGTTTCTTGAGAAAACCGACACAGCAACAGCAAAGCATAGTGTTCTTAATTGCTCTTCCATGGAAAACAAGCAATTTAGATCCTAAAACCTTTGCTCTTGCTCTGCAGACGAGGAATACACCAACTGGTACAAAATATACTTCACTTGTGGAAAAGGGGCAAGAAAGTGTCTGCAGCAGCTTCTCTGCTTGCTGCAAACACAGACAACCAACAGGACTTGTGTCTTTAGAAAACCAACACAGCAACAGCAAAGCATAGTGTTCTACATAGCTCTTCCATGGAAAAGAAGCAATTTAGAACCTAAAACCTTTGCTCTTGCTCTGCAGACGAGGAACACACCAACTAGTACAAAATATACTTCACTTGTGGAAAAGGGGCAAGAAAGTGTCTGCAGCAGCTTCTCTGCTTGCTGAAAACACAGGGAACAAACAGGGCTTGTGTCTTGAGAAAACCAACACAGCAACAGCAAAGCATAGTGTTCTACATAGCTCTTCCATGGAAAACAAGCAATTTAGAACCTAAAACCTTTGCTCTTGCTCTGCAGACGAGGAACACACCAACTGGTACAAAATATACTTCACTTGTGGAAAAGGGGCAAGAAAGTGTCTGCAGCAGCTTCTCTGCTTGCTGCAAACACAGACAACCAACAGGACTTGTGTCTTGAGAAACCAACACAGCAACAGCAAAGCATAGTGTTCTACATAGCTCTTCCATGGAAAACAAGCAATTTAGAACCTAAAACCTTTGCTCTTGCTCTGCAGACGAGGAACACACCAACTGGTACAAAATATACTTCACTAGTGGAAAAGGAGCAAGAAAGTGTCTGCAGCAGCTTCTCTGCTTGCTGAAAACACAGAGAACAAACAGGGTTTGTGTCTTTAGAAAACCAACACAGCAACAGCAAAGCATAGTGTTCTACATAGCTCTTCCATGGAAAACAAGCAATTTAGATCCTAAAACCTTTGCTCTTGCTCTGCAGACGAGGAACACACCAACTGGTACAAAATATACTTCACTTGTGTAAAAGGGGCAAGAAAGTGTCTGCAGCAGCTTCTCTGCTTGCTGCAAACACAGACAACCAACAGGACTTGTGTCTTGAGAAAACCAACACAGCAACAGCAAAGCATAGTGTTCTACATAGCTCTTCCATGGAAAACAAGCAATTTAGAACCTAAAACCTTTGCTCTTGCTCTGCAGACGAGGAATACACCAACTGGTACAAAATATACGTCAGTACTGGAGAAAGCAGGTACGTGTCTTCAAGAGCTTCTCTGCTCGCTGCAAGCACAGAGAACAAACAGGATTTGTTTCTTGAGAAAACCAACACAGCAACAGCAAAGCATAGTGTTCTACATAGCTCTTCCATGGAAATCAAGCAATTAAGTCCTTAAACCTTTGCTCCTGCTCTCCAGACGAGGAATACACCAACTGGTACAAAATATACTTCACTTGTGGAAAAGGGGCAAGAAAGTGTCTGCAGCAGCTTCTCTGCTTGCTGCAAACACAGACAACCAACAGGACTTGTGTCTTTAGAAAACCAACACAGCAACAGCAAAGCATAGTGTTCTTAATTGCTCTTCCATGGAAAACAAGCAATTTAGATCCTAACACCTTTGATCTTGCTCTGCAGAAGAGGAATACACCAACTGGTACAAAATATACTTCACTTTTGGAAAAGGGGCAAGAAAGTGTCTGCAGCAGCTTCTCTGCTTGCTGCAAACACAGACAACCAACAGGACTTGTGTCTTGAGAAAACCAACACAGCAACAGCAAAGCATAGTGTTCTACATAGCTCTTCCATGGAAAACAAGCAATTTAGAACCTAAAACCTTTGCTCTTGCTCTGTAGACAAGGAACACACCAACTGGTACAAAATATACTTCACTTGTGGAAAAGGGGCAAGAAAGTGTCTGCAGCAGCTTCTCTGCTTGCTGCAAACACAGGGAACAAACAGGGCTTGTGTCTTTAGAAAACCAACACAGCAACAGCAAAGCATAGTGTTCTACATAGCTCTTCCATGGAAAACAAGCAATTTAGATCCTAAAACCTTTGCTCTTGCTCTGCAGACGAGGAATACACCAACTGGTACAAAATATACTTCACTTGTGGAAAAGGGGCAAGAAAGTGTCTGCAGCAGCTTCTCTGCTTGCTGCAAACACAGACAATCAACAGGACTTGTGTCTTGAGAAAACCAACACAGCAACAGCAAAGCATAGTGTTCTACATATCTCTTCCATGGAAATTAAGAAGTTTTAGGTCCTAACACCTTTGCTCTTGCTCTGCAGACGAGGAATACACCAACTGGTACAAAATATACGTCAGTACTGGAGAAAGCAGGTACGTGTCTTCAAGAGCTTCTCTGCTTGCTGCAAGCACAGAGAACAAACAGGGTTTGTTTCTTGAGAAAACCGACACAGCAACAGCAAAGCATAGTGTTCTACATAGCTCTTCCATGGAAAACAAGCAATTTAGGTCCTAACACATTTGCTCTTGCTCTGCAGACGAGGAATACACCAACTGGTACAAAATATACTTCACTTGTGGAAAAGGGGCAAGAAAGTGTCTGCAGCAGCTTCTCTGCTTGCTGCAAACACAGACAACCAACAGGACTTGTGTCTTGAGAAAACCAACACAGCAACAGAAAAGCATAGTGTTCTACATAGCTCTTCCATGGAAAACAAGCAATTTAGATCCTAAAACCTTTGCTCTTGCTCTGCAGACGAAGAATACACCAACTGGTACAAAATATACTTCACTTGTGGAAAAGGGGCAAGAAAGTGTCTGCAGCAGCTTCTCTGCTTGCTGCAAACACAGACAACCAACAGGACTTGTGTCTTGAGAAAACCAACACAGCAACAGCAAAGCATAGTGTTCTACAGAGCTCTTCCATGGAAATCAAGCAATTTAGGTCCTAACACATTTGCTCTTGCTTTGCAGACGCGGAACACACCAACTGGTACAAAATATACGTCAGTACTGGAGAAAGCAGGTACGTGTCTTCAAAAGCTTCTCTGCTTGCTGAAAACACAGGGAACAAACAGGGCTTGTGTCTTGAGAAAACCAACACAGCAACAGCAAAGCATAGTGTTCTACATAGCTCTTCCAATGAAATCAAGCAATTTAAGTCCTAACACATTTGCTCTTGCTCTGCAGACGAGGAACACACCAACTGGTACAAAATATACTTCACTTGTGGAAAAGGAGCAAGAAAATGTCTGCAGCAGCTTCTCTGCTTGCTGAAAACACAGACAACCAACAGGACTTGTGTCTTGAGAAAACCAACACAGCAACAGCAAAGCATAGTGTTCTACATAGCTCTTCCATGGAAAACAAGCAATTTAGATCCTAAAACCTTTGCTCTTGCTCTGCAGACGAGGAACACACCAACTGGTACAAAATATACTTCACTTGTGGAAAAGGGGCAAGAAAGTGTCTGCAGCAGCTTCTCTGCTTGCTGCAAACACAGACAACCAACAGGACTTGTGTCTTGAGAAAACCAACACAGCAACAGCAAAGCATAGTGTTCTACATAGCTCTTCCATGGAAAACAAGCAATTTAGATCCTAAAACCTTTGCTCTTGCTCTGCAGACGAGGAATACACCAACTGGTACAAAATATACGTCAGTAGTGGAGAAAGCAGGTACGTGTCTTCAAGAGCTTCTCTGCTTGCTGCAAGCACAGAGAACAAACAGGATTTGTTTCTTGAGAAAACCGACACAGCAACAGCAAAGCATAGTGTTCTACATAGCTCTTCCATGGAAATCAAGCAATTTAGGTCCTAACATATTTGCTCTTGCTCTGCAGACGAGGAATACACCAACTGGTACAAAATATACTTCACTTGTGGAAAAGGGGCAAGAAAGTGTCTGCAGCAGCTACTCTGCTTGCTGCAAACACAGACAACCAACAGGACTTGTGTCTTGAGAAAACCGACACAGCAACAGCAAAGCATAGTGTTCTACATAGCTCTTCCATGGAAAAGAAGCAATTTAGATCCTAAAACCTTTGCTCTTGCTCTGCAGACGAGGAACACACCAACTGGTACAAAATATACTTCACTTGTGGAAAAGGGGCAAGAAAGTGTCTGCAGAAGCTTCTCTGCTTGCTGAAAACACAGGGAACAAACAGGGCTTGTGTCTTTAGAAAACCAACACAGCAACCGCAAAGCATAGTGTTCTTAATAGCTCTTCCATGGAAAAGAAGCAATTTACATCCTAAAACCTTTGCTCTTGCTCTGCAGACGAGGAACACACCAACTGGTACAAAGTACACTTCAGTAGTGGAAAAGGAGCAAGAAAGTGTCTGCAGCAGCTTCTCTGCTTGCTGAAAACACAGAGAACAAACAAGGCTTGTGTCTTGAGAAAACAAACACAGCAACCGAAAACCATAGTGTTCTACATATCTCTTCCAAGGAAATTAAGCAGTTTAGGTCCTAACACCTTTGCTCTTGCTCTGCAGACGAGGAATACACCAACTGGTACAAAATATACGTCAGTACTGGAGAAGGCAGGTACGTGTCTTCAAGAGCTTCTCTGCTTGCTGCAAGCACAGAGAACAAACAGGATTTGTTTCTTGAGAAAACCGACACAGCAACAGCAAAGTATAGTGTTCTACATAGCTCTTCGCTGGAAATCAAGCAATTTAGGTCCTAACACATTTGCTCTTGCTCTGCAGACGAGGAATACACCAACTGGCACAAAATATACTTCACTTGTGGAAAAGGGGCAAGAAAGTGTCTGCAGCAGCTTCTCTGCTTGCTGCAAACACAGACAACCAACAGGACTTGTGTCTTGAGAAAACCAACACAGCAACAGCAAAGCATAGTGTTCTACATAGCTCTTCCATGAAAAACAAGCAATGTAGATCCTAAAATCTTTGCTCTTGCTCTGCAGACGAGGAATACCCCAACTGGTACAAAATATACTTCACTTGTGGAAAAGGGGCAAGAAAGTGTCTGCAGCAACTTTTCTGCTCGCTGGAAACTCAGACAACCAACAAGGCTTGTGTCTTGAGAAAACCAACACAGTAACAGCAAAGCACAGTGTTCTACATATCTCTTCCAAGGAAATCAAGCAATTTAGGTCCTAAAACCTTTGCTCCTGCTCTCCAGACAAGGAATACACCAACAGGTACAAAATATACGTCAGTACTGGAGACAGGAGGTACGTGTCTTCAAGAGCTTCTCTGCTCGCTGCAAGTACAGAGAACAAACAGGGTTTGTTTCTTGAGAAAACAAACACAGCAACAGCAAAGCATGGTGTTCTACAGAGCTCTTCCATGGAAATCAAGCAATTTAGGTCCTAACATATTTGCTCTTGCTCTGCAGACCAGGAATACACCAACTGGTACAAAATATACTTCACTTGTGGAAAAGGGGCAAGAAAGTGTCTGCAGCAGCTTCTCTGCTTGCTGCAAACACAGACAACCAACAGGACTTGTGTCTTGAGAAAACCAACACAGCAACAGCAAAGCATAGTGTTCTTAAAAGCTCTTCCATGGAAATCAAGCAATTTAGGTCCTAACACATTTGCTCTTGCTTTGCAGACGAGGAACACACCAACTGGTACAAAATATACGTCAGTACTGGAGAAAGCAGGTACGTGTCTTCAAAAGCTTCTCTGCTTGCTGAAAACACAGGGAACAAACAGGGCTTGTGTCTTGAGAAAACCAACACAGCAACAGCAAAGCATAGTGTTCTACATAGCTCTTCCAATGAAATCAAGCAATTTAAGTCCTAACACATTTGCTCTTGCTCTGCAGACGAGGAACACACCAACTGGTACAAAATATACTTCACTTGTGGAAAAGGGGCAAGAAAGTGTCTGCAGCAGCTTCTCTGCTTGCTGCAAACACAGACAACCAACAGGACTTGTGTCTTGAGAAAACCAACACAGCAACAGCAAAGCATAGTGTTCTACATAGCTCTTTCCCATGAAAAACAAGCAATTTAGATCCTAAAATCTTTGCTCTTGCTCTGCAGACGAGGAATACACCAACTGGTACAAAATATACTTCACTTGTGGAAAAGGGGCAAGAAAGTGTCTGCAGCAACTTTTCTGCTCGCTGGAAACTCAGACAACCAACAAGGCTTGTGTCTTGAGAAAACCAACACAGTAACAGCAAAGCACAGTGTTCTACATATCTCTTCCAAGGAAATCAAGCAATTTAGGTCCTAAAACCTTTGCTCCTGCTCTCCAGACAAGGAATACACCAACTGGTACAAAATATACGTCAGTAGTGGAGAAAGGAGGTACGTGTCTTCAAGAGCTTCTCTGCTCGCTGCAAGTACAGAGAACAAACAGGGTTTGTTTCTTGAGAAAACCGACACAGCAACAGCAAAGCATGGTGTTCTACAGAGCTCTTCCATGGAAATCAAGCAATTTAGGTCCTAACATATTTGCTCTTGCTCTGCAGACGAGGAATACACCAACTGGTGCAAAATATACTTCACTTGTGGAAAAGGGGCAAGAAAGTGTCTGCAGCAGCTTCTCTGCTTGCTGCAAACACAGACAACCAACAGGACTTGTGTCTTGAGAAAACCAACACAGCAACAGCAAAGCATAGTGTTCTTAAAAGCTCTTCCATGGAAATCAAGCAATTTAGGTCCTAACACATTTGCTCTTGCTTTGCAGACGAGGAACACACCAACTGGTACAAAATATACGTCAGTAGTGGAGAAAGCAGGTACGTGTCTTCAAGAGCTTCTCTGCTTGCTGCAAACACAGACAACCAACAGGGCTTGTGTCTTGAGAAAACCAACACAGCAACAGCAAAGCATAGTGTTCTACATAGCTCTTCCAATGAAATCAAGCAATTTAAGTCCTAACACATTTGCTCTTGCTCTGCAGACGAGGAACACACCAACTGGTACAAAATATACTTCACTTGTGGAAAAGGGGCAAGAAAGTGTCTGCAGCAGCTTCTCTGCTTGCTGCAAACACAGACAACCAACAGGACTTGTGTCTTGAGAAAACCAACACAGCAACAGCAAAGCATAGTGTTCTACATAGCTCTTCCATGAAAAACAAGCAATTTAGATCCTAAAATCTTTGCTCTTGCTCTGCAGACGAGGAATACACCAACTGGTACAAAATATACTTCACTTGTGGAAAAGGGGCAAGAAAGTGTCTGCAGCAACTTTTCTGCTCGCTGGAAACTCAGACAACCAACAAGGCTAGTGTCTTGAGAAAACCAACACAGTAACAGCAAAGCACAGTGTTCTACATATCTCTTCCAAGGAAATCAAGCAATTTAGGTCCTAAAACCTTTGCTCCTGCTCTCCAGACGAGGAACACACCAACTGGTACAAAATATACTTCACTTGTGGAAAAGGGGCAAGAAAGTGTCTGCAGCGGCTTCTCTGCTTGCTGCAAACACAGACAACCAAGAGGACTTGTGTCTTGAGAAAACCAACACAGCAACAGCAAAGCATAGTGTTCTACATAGCTCTTTCATGGAAAAGAAGCAATTTAGATCCTAAAACCTTTGCTCTTGCTCTGCAGACGAGGAACACACCAAGTAGTACAAAATATACTTCACTTGTGGAAAAGGGGCAAGAAAGTGTCTGCAGCAGCTTCTCTGCTTGCTGAAAACACAGGGAACAAACAGGGCTTGTGTCTTTAGAAAACCAACACAGCAACAGCAAAGCATAGTGTTCTTAATAGCTCTTCCAATGAAATCAAACAATTTAAGTCCTAACACCTTTGATCTTGCTCTGCAGACGAGGAATACACCAACTGGTACAAAATATACTTCACTTGTGGAAAAGGGGCAAGAAAGTGTCTGCAGCAGCTTCTCTGCTTGCTGCAAACACAGACAACCAACAGGACTTGTGTCTTGAGAAAACCAACACAGCAACAGCAAAGCATAGTGTTCTACAGAGCTCTTCCATGGAAATCAAGCAATTTAGGTCCTAACACATGTTCTCTTGCTTTGCAGACGAGGAACACACCAACTGGTACAAAATATACGTCAGTACTGGAGAAAGCAGGTACGTGTCTTCAAGAGCTTCTCTGCTTGCTAAAAACACATGGAACAAACAGGGCTTGTGTCTTGAGAAAACCAACACAGCAACAGCAAAGTATAGTGTTCTTAATAGCTCTTCCATGGAAAACAAGCAATTTAGATCCTAAAACCTTTGCTCTTGCTCTGCAGACGAGGAATACACCAACTGGTACAAAATATACTTCACTTGTGGAAAAGGGGCAAGAAAGTGTCTGCAGCAGCTTCTGTGCTTGCTGCAAACACAGACAACCAACAGGACTTGTGTCTTGAGAAACCAACACAGCAACAGCAAAGCATAGTGTTCTACATAGCTCTTCCATGGAAAACAAGCAATTTAGATCCTAAAACCTTTGCTCTTGCTCTGCAGACGAGGAACACACCAACTAGTACAAAATATACTTCACTTGTGGAAAAGGGGCAAGAAAGTGTCTGCAGCAGCTTCTCTGCTTGCTGAAAACACAGGGAACAAACAGGGCTTGTGTCTTTAGAAAACCAACACAGCAACAGCAAAGCATAGTGTTCTTAATAGCTCTTCCAATGAAATCAAACAATTTAAGTCCTAACACCTTTGATCTTGCTCTGCAGACGAGGAATACACCAACTGGTACAAAATATACTTCACTTGTGGAAAAGGGGCAAGAAAGTGTCTGCAGCAGCTTCTCTGCTTGCTGCAAACACAGACAACCAACAGGACTTGTGTCTTGAGAAAACCGACACAGCAACAGCAAAGCATAGTGTTCTACATAGCTCTTCCATGGAAAACAAGCAATTTAGAACCTAAAACCTTTGCTCTTGCTCTGCAGAGGAGGAACACACCAACTGGTACAAAATATACTTCACTTGTGGAAAAGGGGCAAGAAAGTGTCTGCAGCAGCTTCTCTGCTTGCTGAAAACACAGAGAACAAACAGGGCTTGTGTCTTTAGAAAACCAACACAGCAACAGCAAAGCATAGTGTTCTTAATAGCTCTTCCATGGAAAACAAGCAATTTAGATCCTAAAACCTTTGCTCTTGCTCTGCAGACGAGGAATACACCAACTGGTACAAAATATACGTCAGTACTGGAGAAAGCAGGTACGTGTCTTCAAGAGCTTCTCTGCTTGCTGCAAGCACAGAGAACAAACGGGGTTTGTTTCTTGAGAAAAACCGACACAGCAACAGCAAAGCATAGTGTTCTACATAGCTCTTCCATGGAAATCAAGCAATTTAGATCCTAAAACCTTTGCTCTTGCTCTGCAGACCAGGAACACACCAACTGGTACAAAATATACTTCACTTGTGGAAAAGGGGCAAGAAAGTGTCTGCAGCAGCTTCTCTGCTTGCTGCAAACACAGACAACCAACAGGACTTGTGTCTTGAGAAAACCAACACAGCAACAGCAAAGCATAGTGTTCTACATAGCTCTTCCATGGAAAACAAGCAATTTAGAACCTAAAACCTTTGCTCTTGCTCTGCAGACAAGGAATACACACCAACTGGTACAAAATATACTTCACTTGTGGAAAAGGGGCAAGAAAGTGTCTGCAGCAGCTTCTCTGCTTGCTGAAAACACAGAGAACAAACAGGGCTTGTGTCTTGAAAAAATAAACACAGCAACCGAAAACCATAGTGTTCTACATATCTCTTCCATGGAAATTAAGCAGTTTAGGTCCTAACACCTTTGCTCTTGCTCTGCAGACGAGGAACACACCAACTGGTACAAAATATACTTCACTTGTGGAAAAGGGGCAAGAAAGTGTCTGCAGCAGCTTCTCTGCTTGCTGAAAACACAGGGAACAAACAGGGCTTGTGTCTTTAGAAAACCAACACAGCAACCGCAAAGCATAGTGTTCTTAATAGCTCTTCCATGGAAAACAAGCAATTTACATCCTAAAACCTGTGCTCTTGCTCTGCAGACGAGGAACACACCAACTGGTACAAAGTACACTTCAGTAGTGGAAAAGGAGCAAGAAAGTGTCTGCAGCAGCTTCTCTGCTTGCTGAAAACACAGAGAACAAACAAGGCTTGTGTCTTGAGAAAACAAACACAGCAACCGAAAACCATAGTGTTCTACATATCTCTTCCAAGGAAATTAAGCAGTTTAGGTCCTAACACCTTTGCTCTTGCTCTGCAGACGAGGAATACACAATCTGGTACAAAATATACGTCAGTACTGGAGAAGGCAGGTACGTGTCTTCAAGAGCTTCTCTGCTTGCTGCAAGCACAGAGAACAAACAGGATTTGTTTCTTGAGAAAACCGACACAGCAACAGCAAAGTATAGTGTTCTACATAGCTCTTCGCTGGAAATCAAGCAATTTAGGTCCTAACACATTTGCTCTTGCTCTGCAGACGAGGAATACACCAACTGGCACAAAATATACTTCACTTGTGGAAAAGGGGCAAGAAAGTGTCTGCAGCAGCTTCTCTGCTTGCTGCAAACACAGACAACCAACAGGACTTGTGTCTTGAGAAAACCAACACAGTAACAGCAAAGCATAGTGTTCTACATAGCTCTTCCATGAAAAACAAGCAATGTAGATCCTAAAATCTTTGCTCTTGCTCTGCAGACGAGGAATACCCCAACTGGTACAAAATATACTTCACTTGTGGAAAAGGGGCAAGAAAGTGTCTGCAGCAACTTTTCTGCTCGCTGGAAACTCAGACAACCAACAAGGCTTGTGTCTTGAGAAAACCAACACAGTAACAGCAAAGCACAGTGTTCTACATAGCTCTTCCAAGGAAATCAAGCAATTTAGGTCCTAAAACCTTTGCTCCTGCTCTCCAGACGAGGAATACACCAACTGGTACAAAATATACGTCAGTACTGGAGAAAGGAGGTACGTGTCTTCAAGAGCTTCTCTGCTCGCTGCAAGTACAGAGAACAAACAGGGTTTGTTTCTTGAGAAAACAAACACAGCAACAGCAAAGCATGGTGTTCTACAGAGGTCTTCCATGGAAATCAAGCAATTTAGGTCCTAACATATTTGCTCTTGCTCTGTAGACCAGGAATACACCAACTGGTACAAAATATACTTCACTTGTGGAAAAGGGGCAAGAAAGTGTCTGCAGCAGCTTCTCTGCTTGCTGCAAACACAGACAACCAACAGGACTTGTGTCTTGAGAAAACCAACACAGCAACAGCAAAGCATAGTGTTCTACATAGCTCTTCCATGGAAAAGAAGCAATTTAGATCCTAAAACCTTTGCTCTTGCTCTGCAGACGAGGAACACACCAACTAGTACAAAATATACTTCACTTGTGGAAAAGGGGCAAGAAAGTGTCTGCAGCAGCTTCTCTGCTTGCTGAAAACACAGGGAACAAACAGGGCTTGTGTCTTTAGAAAACCAACACAGCAACAGCAAAGCATAGTGTTCTTAATAGCTCTTCCAATGAAATCAAACAATTTAAGTCCTAACACCTTTGATCTTGCTCTGCAGACGAGGAATACACCAACTGGTACAAAATATACTTCACTTGTGGAAAAGGGGCAAGAAAGTGTCTGCAGCAGCTTCTCTGCTTGCTGCAAACACAGACAACCAACAGGACTTGTGTCTTGAGAAACCAACACAGCAACAGCAAAGCATAGTGTTCTACATAGCTCTTCCATGGAAAACAAGCAATTTAGATCCTAAAACCTTTGCTCTTGCTCTGCAGACGAGGAACACACCAACTAGTACAAAATATACTTCACTTGTGGAAAAGGGGCAAGAAAGTGTCTGCAGCAGCTTCTCTGCTTGCTGAAAACACAGGGAACAAACAGGGCTTGTGTCTTTAGAAAACCAACACAGCAACAGCAAAGCATAGTGTTCTTAATAGCTCTTCCAATGAAATCAAACAATTTAAGTCCTAACACCTTTGATCTTGCTCTGCAGACGAGGAATACACCAACTGGTACAAAATATACTTCACTTGTGGAAAAGGGGCAAGAAAGTGTCTGCAGCAGCTTCTCTGCTTGCTGCAAACACAGACAACCAACAGGACTTGTGTCTTGAGAAAACCGACACAGCAACAGCAAAGCATAGTGTTCTACATAGCTCTTCCATGGAAAACAAGCAATTTAGAACCTAAAACCTTTGCTCTTGCTCTGCAGAGGAGGAACACACCAACTGGTACAAAATATACTTCACTTGTGGAAAAGGGGCAAGAAAGTGTCTGCAGCAGCTTCTCTGCTTGCTGAAAACACAGAGAACAAACAGGGCTTGTGTCTTTAGAAAACCAACACAGCAACAGCAAAGCATAGTGTTCTTAATAGCTCTTCCATGGAAAACAAGCAATTTAGATCCTAAAACCTTTGCTCTTGCTCTGCAGACGAGGAATACACCAACTGGTACAAAATATACGTCAGTACTGGAGAAAGCAGGTACGTGTCTTCAAGAGCTTCTCTGCTTGCTGCAAGCACAGAGAACAAACGGGGTTTGTTTCTTGAGAAAACCGACACAGCAACAGCAAAGCATAGTGTTCTACATAGCTCTTCCATGGAAATCAAGCAATTTAGATCCTAAAACCTTTGCTCTTGCTCTGCAGACCAGGAACACACCAACTGGTACAAAATATACTTCACTTGTGGAAAAGGGGCAAGAAAGTGTCTGCAGCAGCTTCTCTGCTTGCTGCAAACACAGACAACCAACAGGACTTGTGTCTTGAGAAAACCAACACAGCAAACAGCAAAGCATAGTGTTCTACATAGCTCTTCCATGGAAAACAAGCAATTTAGAACCTAAAACCTTTGCTCTTGCTCTGCAGACAAGGAATACACACCAACTGGTACAAAATATACTTCACTAGTGGAAAAGGGGCAAGAAAGTGTCTGCAGCAGCTTCTCTGCTTGCTGAAAACACAGAGAACAAACAGGGCTTGTGTCTTGAAAAAATAAACACAGCAACCGAAAACCATAGTGTTCTACATATCTCTTCCATGGAAATTAAGCAGTTTAGGTCCTAACACCTTTGCTCTTGCTCTGCAGACGAGGAACACACCAACTGGTACAAAATATACTTCACTTGTGGAAAAGGGGCAAGAAAGTGTCTGCAGCAGCTTCTCTGCTTGCTGAAAACACAGGGAACAAACAGGGCTTGTGTCTTTAGAAAACCAACACAGCAACCGCAAAGCATAGTGTTCTTAATAGCTCTTCCATGGAAAACAAGCAATTTACATCCTAAAACCTTTGCTCTTGCTCTGCAGACGAGGAACACACCAACTGGTACAAAGTACACTTCAGTAGTGGAAAAGGAGCAAGAAAGTGTCTGCAGCAGCTTCTCTGCTTGCTGAAAACACAGAGAACAAACAAGGCTTGTGTCTTGAGAAAACAAACACAGCAACCGAAAACCATAGTGTTCTACATATCTCTTCCAAGGAAATTAAGCAGTTTAGGTCCTAACACCTTTGCTCTTGCTCTGCAGACGAGGAATACACAATCTGGTACAAAATATACGTCAGTACTGGAGAAGGCAGGTACGTGTCTTCAAGAGCTTCTCTGCTTGCTGCAAGCAAAGAGAACAAACAGGATTTGTTTCTTGAGAAAACCGACACAGCAACAGCAAAGTATAGTGTTCTACATAGCTCTTCGCTGGAAATCAAGCAATTTAGGTCCTAACACATTTGCTCTTGCTCTGCAGACGAGGAATACACCAACTGGCACAAAATATACTTCACTTGTGGAAAAGGGGCAAGAAAGTGTCTGCAGCAGCTTCTCTGCTTGCTGCAAACACAGACAACCAACAGGACTTGTGTCTTGAGAAAACCAACACAGCAACAGCAAAGCATAGTGTTCTACATAGCTCTTCCATGAAAAACAAGCAATGTAGATCCTAAAATCTTTGCTCTTGCTCTGCAGACGAGGAATACCCCAACTGGTACAAAATATACTTCACTTGTGGAAAAGGGGCAAGAAAGTGTCTGCAGCAACTTTTCTGCTCGCTGGAAACTCAGACAACCAACAAGGCTTGTGTCTTGAGAAAACCAACACAGTAACAGCAAAGCACAGTGTTCTACATAGCTCTTCCAAGGAAATCAAGCAATTTAGGTCCTAAAACCTTTGCTCCTGCTCTCCAGACAAGGAATACACCAACTGGTACAAAATATACGTCAGTACTGGAGAAAGGAGGTACGTGTCTTCAAGAGCTTCTCTGCTCGCTGCAAGTACAGAGAACAAACAGGGTTTGTTTCTTGAGAAAACAAACACAGCAACAGCAAAGCATGGTGTTCTACAGAGGTCTTCCATGGAAATCAAGCAATTTAGGTCCTAACATATTTGCTCTTGCTCTGTAGACCAGGAATACACCAACTGGTACAAAATATACTTCACTTGTGGAAAAGGGGCAAGAAAGTGTCTGCAGCAGCTTCTCTGCTTGCTGCAAACACAGACAACCAACAGGACTTGTGTCTTGAGAAAACCAACACAGCAACAGCAAAGCTGAGTGTTCTACATAGCTCTTCCATGGAAAAGAAGCAATTTAGATCCTAAAACCTTTGCTCTTGCTCTGCAGACGAGGAACACACCAACTAGTACAAAATATACTTCACTTGTGGAAAAGGGGCAAGAAAGTGTCTGCAGCAGCTTCTCTGCTTGCTGAAAACACAGGGAACAAACAGGGCTTGTGTCTTTAGAAAACCAACACAGCAACAGCAAAGCATAGTGTTCTTAATAGCTCTTCCAATGAAATCAAACAATTTAAGTCCTAACACCTTTGATCTTGCTCTGCAGACGAGGAATACACCAACTGGTACAAAATATACTTCACTTGTGGAAAAGGGGCAAGAAAGTGTCTGCAGCAGCTTCTCTGCTTGCTGCAAACACAGACAACCAACAGGACTTGTGTCTTGAGAAAACCGACACAGCAACAGCAAAGCATAGTGTTCTACATAGCTCTTCCATGGAAAACAAGCAATTTAGAACCTAAAACCTTTGCTCTTGCTCTGCAGACCAGGAACACACCAACTGGTACAAAATATACTTCACTTGTGGAAAAGGGGCAAGAAAGTGTCTGCAGCAGCTTCTCTGCTTGCTGAAAACACAGAGAACAAACAGGGCTTGTGTCTTTAGAAAACCAACACAGCAACAGCAAAGCATAGTGTTCTTAATAGCTCTTCCATGGAAAACAAGCAATTTAGATCCTAAAACCTTTGCTCTTGCTCTGCAGACGAGGAATACACCAACTGGTACAAAATATACTTCACTTGTGTAAAAGGGGCAAGAAAGTGTCTGCAGCAGCTTCTCTGCTTGCTGCAAACACAGACAACCAACAGGGCTTGTGTCTTGAGAAAACCAACACAGCAACAGCAAAGCATAGTGTTCTACATAGCTCTTCCATGGAAAACAAGCAATTTAGATCCTAAAACCTTTGCTCTTGCTCTGCAGAAGAGGAATACACAATCTGGTACAAAATATACTTCACTAGTGGAAAAGGAGCAAGAAAGTGTCTGCAGCAGCTTCTCTGCTTGCTGAAAACACAGAGAACAAACAGGGCTTGTGTCTTGAAAAAACAAACACAGCAACCGAAAACCATAGTGTTCTACATATCTCTTCCATGGAAATTAAGCAGTTTAGGTCCTAACACCTTTGCTCTTGCTCTGCAGACGAGGAATACACCAACTGGTACAAAATATACGTCAGTACTGGAGAAAGCAGGTACGTGTCTTCAAGAGCTTCTCTGCTTGCTGCAAGCACAGAGAACAAACGGGGTTTGTTTCTTGAGAAAACCGACACAGTAACAGCAAAGCATAGTGTTCTACATAGCTCTTCCATGGAAATCAAGCAATTTAGATCCTAAAACCTTTGCTCTTGCTCTGCAGACGAGGAACACACCAACTGGTACAAAATATACTTCACTTGTGGAAAAGGGGCAAGAAAGTGTCTGCAGCAGCTTCTCTGCTTGCTGCAAACACAGACAACCAACAGGACTTGTGTCTTGAGAAAACCAACACAGCAACAGCAAAGCATAGTGTTCTACATAGCTCTTCCATGGAAAACAAGCAATTTAGATCCTAAAACCTTTGCTCTTGCTCTGCAGACGAGGAATACACCAACTGGTACAAAATATTCTTCACTTGTGGAAAAGGGGCAAGAAAGTGTCTGCAGCAGCTTCTCTGCTTGCTGAAAACACAGGGAACAAACAGGGCTTGTGTCTTGAGAAAACCAACACAGCAACAGCAAAGCATAGTGTTCTACATAGCTCTTCCATGGAAAACAAGCAATTTAGATCCTAAAACCTTTGCTCTTGCTCTGCAGACGAGGAATACACCAACTGGTACAAAATATACGTCAGTAGTGGAGAAAGCAGGTACGTGTCTTCAAGAGCTTCTCTGCTTGCTGCAAGCACAGAGAACAAACAGGATTTGTTTCTTGAGAAAACCGACACAGCAACAGCAAAGCATAGTGTTCTACAGAGCTCTTCCATGGAAATCAAGCAATTTAGGTCCTAAAACCTTTGCTCCTGCTCTCCAGACGAGGAATACACCAACTGGTACAAAATATACTTCACTTGTGGAAAAGGGGCAAGAAAGTGTCTGCAGCAGCTTCTCTGCTTGCTGCAAACACAGACAACCAACAGGACTTGTGTCTTGAGAAAACCGACACAGCAACAGCAAAGCATAGTGTTCTACATAGCTCTTCCATGGAAAAGAAGCAATTTAGATCCTAAAACCTTTGCTCTTGCTCTGCAGACGAGGAACACACCAACTGGTACAAAATATACTTCACTTGTGGAAAAGGGGCAAGAAAGTGTCTGCAGAAGCTTCTCTGCTTGCTGCAAACACAGGGAACAAACAGGGCTTGTGTCTTTAGAAAACCAACACAGCAACCGCAAAGCATAGTGTTCTTAATAGCTCTTCCATGGAAAAGAAGCAATTTACATCCTAAAACCTTTGCTCTTGCTCTGCAGACGAGGAACACACCAACTGGTACAAAGTACACTTCAGTAGTGGAAAAGGAGCAAGAAAGTGTCTGCAGCAGCTTCTCTGCTTGCTGAAAACACAGAGAACAAACAAGGCTTGTGTCTTGAGAAAACAAACACAGCAACCGAAAACCATAGTGTTCTACATATCTCTTCCAAGGAAATTAAGCAGTTTAGGTCCTAACACCTTTGCTCTTGCTCTGCAGACGAGGAATACACCAACTGGTACAAAATATACGTCAGTACTGGAGAAGGCAGGTACGTGTCTTCAAGAGCTTCTCTGCTTGCTGCAAGCACAGAGAACAAACAGGATTTGTTTCTTGAGAAAACCGACACAGCAACAGCAAAGTATAGTGTTCTACATAGCTCTTCGCTGGAAATCAAGCAATTTAGGTCCTAACACATTTGCTCTTGCTCTGCAGACGAGGAATACACCAACTGGCACAAAATATACTTCACTTGTGGAAAAGGGGCAAGAAAGTGTCTGCAGCAGCTTCTCTGCTTGCTGCAAACACAGACAACCAACAGGACTTGTGTCTTGAGAAAACCAACACAGCAACAGCAAAGCATAGTGTTCTACATAGCTCTTCCATGAAAAACAAGCAATGTAGATCCTAAAATCTTTGCTCTTGCTCTGCAGACGAGGAATACCCCAACTGGTACAAAATATACTTCACTTGTGGAAAAGGGGCAAGAAAGTGTCTGCAGCAACTTTTCTGCTCGCTGGAAACTCAGACAACCAACAAGGCTTGTGTCTTGAGAAAACCAACACAGTAACAGCAAAGCACAGTGTTCTACATATCTCTTCCAAGGAAATCAAGCAATTTAGGTCCTAAAACCTTTGCTCCTGCTCTCCAGACAAGGAATACACCAACAGGTACAAAATATACGTCAGTACTGGAGACAGGAGGTACGTGTCTTCAAGAGCTTCTCTGCTCGCTGCAAGTACAGAGAACAAACAGGGTTTGTTTCTTGAGAAAACAAACACAGCAACAGCAAAGCATGGTGTTCTACAGAGCTCTTCCATGGAAATCAAGCAATTTAGGTCCTAACATATTTGCTCTTGCTCTGCAGACCAGGAATACACCAACTGGTACAAAATATACTTCACTTGTGGAAAAGGGGCAAGAAAGTGTCTGCAGCAGCTTCTCTGCTTGCTGCAAACACAGACAACCAACAGGACTTGTGTCTTGAGAAAACCAACACAGCAACAGCAAAGCATAGTGTTCTTAAAAGCTCTTCCATGGAAATCAAGCAATTTAGGTCCTAACACATTTGCTCTTGCTTTGCAGACGAGGAACACACCAACTGGTACAAAATATACGTCAGTACTGGAGAAAGCAGGTACGTGTCTTCAAAAGCTTCTCTGCTTGCTGAAAACACAGGGAACAAAGAGGGCTTGTGTCTTGAGAAAACCAACACAGCAACAGCAAAGCATAGTGTTCTACATAGCTCTTCCAATGAAATCAAGCAATTTAAGTCCTAACACATTTGCTCTTGCTCTGCAGACGAGGAACACACCAACTGGTACAAAATATACTTCACTTGTGGAAAAGGGGCAAGAAAGTGTCTGCAGCAGCTTCTCTGCTTGCTGCAAACACAGACAACCAACAGGACTTGTGTCTTGAGAAAACCAACACAGCAACAGCAAAGCATAGTGTTCTACATAGCTCTTCCATGAAAAACAAGTAATTTAGATCCTAAAATCTTTGCTCTTGCTCTGCAGACGAGGAATACACCAACTGGTACAAAATATCCTTCACTTGTGGAAAAGGGGCAAGAAAGTGTCTGCAGCAACTTTTCTGCTCGCTGGAAACTCAGACAACCAACAAGGCTTGTGTCTTGAGAAAACCAACACAGTAACAGCAAAGCACAGTGTTCTACATATCTCTTCCAAGGAAATCAAGCAATTTAGGTCCTAAAACCTTTGCTCCTGCTCTCCAGACAAGGAATACACCAACTGGTACAAAATATACGTCAGTACTGGAGAAAGGAGGTACGTGTCTTCAAGAGCTTCTCTGCTCGCTGCAAGTACAGAGAACAAACAGGGTTTGTTTCTTGAGAAAACCGACACAGCAACAGCAAAGCATGGTGTTCTACAGAGCTCTTCCATGGAAATCAAGCAATTTAGGTCCTAACATATTTGCTCTTGCTCTGCAGACGAGGAATACACCAACTGGTGCAAAATATACTTCACTTGTGGAAAAGGGGCAAGAAAGTGTCTGCAGCAGCTTCTCTGCTTGCTGCAAACACAGACAACCAACAGGACTTGTGTCTTGAGAAAACCAACACAGCAACAGCAAAGCATAGTGTTCTACAGAGCTCTTCCATGGAAAACAAGCAATTTAGGTCCTAAAACCTTTGCTCTTGCTCTGCAGACGAGGAACACACCAACTGGTACAAAATATACGTCAGTAGTGGAGAAAGCAGGTACGTGTCTTCAAGAGCTTCTCTGCTTGCTGCAAACACAGACAACCAACAGGGCTTGTGTCTTGAGAAAACCAACACAGCAACAGCAAAGCATAGTGTTCTACATAGCTCTTCCAATGAAATCAAGCAATTTAAGTCCTAACACATTTGCTCTTGCTCTGCAGACGAGGAACACACCAACTGGTACAAAATATACTTCACTTGTGGAAAAGGGGCAAGAAAGTGTCTGCAGCAGCTTCTCTGCTTGCTGCAAACACAGACAACCAACAGGACTTGTGTCTTGAGAAAACCAACACAGCAACAGCAAAGCATAGTGTTCTACATAGCTCTTCCATGAAAAACAAGCAATTTAGATCCTAAAATCTTTGCTCTTGCTCTGCAGACGAGGAATACACCAACTGGTACAAAATATACTTCACTTGTGGAAAAGGGGCAAGAAAGTGTCTGCAGCAACTTTTCTGCTCGCTGGAAACTCAGACAACCAACAAGGCTAGTGTCTTGAGAAAACCAACACAGTAACAGCAAAGCACAGTGTTCTACATATCTCTTCCAAGGAAATCAAGCAATTTAGGTCCTAAAACCTTTGCTCCTGCTCTCCAGACGAGGAACACACCAACTGGTACAAAATATACTTCACTTGTGGAAAAGGGGCAAGAAAGTGTCTGCAGCGGCTTCTCTGCTTGCTGCAAACACAGACAACCAAGAGGACTTGTGTCTTGAGAAAACCAACACAGCAACAGCAAAGCATAGTGTTCTACATAGCTCTTTCATGGAAAAGAAGCAATTTAGATCCTAAAACCTTTGCTCTTGCTCTGCAGACGAGGAACACACCAAGTAGTACAAAATATACTTCACTTGTGGAAAAGGGGCAAGAAAGTGTCTGCAGCAGCTTCTCTGCTTGCTGAAAACACAGGGAACAAACAGGGCTTGTGTCTTTAGAAAACCAACACAGCAACAGCAAAGCATAGTGTTCTTAATAGCTCTTCCAATGAAATCAAACAATTTAAGTCCTAACACCTTTGATCTTGCTCTGCAGACGAGGAATACACCAACTGGTACAAAATATACTTCACTTGTGGAAAAGGGGCAAGAAAGTGTCTGCAGCAGCTTCTCTGCTTGCTGCAAACACAGACAACCAACAGGACTTGTGTCTTGAGAAAACCAACACAGCAACAGCAAAGCATAGTGTTCTACAGAGCTCTTCCATGGAAATCAAGCAATTTAGGTCCTAACACATGTTCTCTTGCTTTGCAGACGAGGAACACACCAACTGGTACAAAATATACGTCAGTAGTGGAGAAAGCAGGTACGTGTCTTCAAGAGCTTCTCTGCTTGCTAAAAACACATGGAACAAACAGGGCTTGTGTCTTGAGAAAACCAACACAGCAACAGCAAAGTATAGTGTTCTTAATAGCTCTTCCATGGAAAACAAGCAATTTAGATCCTAAAACCTTTGCTCTTGCTCTGCAGACGAGGAATACACCAACTGGTACAAAATATACTTCACTTGTGGAAAAGGGGCAAGAAAGTGTCTGCAGCAGCTTCTGTGCTTGCTGCAAACACAGACAACCAACAGGACTTGTGTCTTGAGAAACCAACACAGCAACAGCAAAGCATAGTGTTCTACATAGCTCTTCCATGGAAAACAAGCAATTTAGATCCTAAAACCTTTGCTCTTGCTCTGCAGACGAGGAACACACCAACTAGTACAAAATATACTTCACTTGTGGAAAAGGGGCAAGAAAGTGTCTGCAGCAGCTTCTCTGCTTGCTGAAAACACAGGGAACAAACAGGGCTTGTGTCTTTAGAAAACCAACACAGCAACAGCAAAGCATAGTGTTCTTAATAGCTCTTCCAATGAAATCAAACAATTTAAGTCCTAACACCTTTGCTCTTGCTCTGCAGACGAGGAATACACCAACTGGTACAAAATATACTTCACTTGTGGAAAAGGGGCAAGAAAGTGTCTGCAGCAGCTTCTCTGCTTGCTGCAAACACAGACAACCAACAGGACTTGTGTCTTGAGAAAACCGACACAGCAACAGCAAAGCATAGTGTTCTACATAGCTCTTCCATGGAAAACAAGCAATTTAGAACCTAAAACCTTTGCTCTTGCTCTGCAGAGGAGGAACACACCAACTGGTACAAAATATACTTCACTTGTGGAAAAGGGGCAAGAAAGTGTCTGCAGCAGCTTCTCTGCTTGCTGAAAACACAGAGAACAAACAGGGCTTGTGTCTTTAGAAAACCAACACAGCAACAGCAAAGCATAGTGTTCTTAATAGCTCTTCCATGGAAAACAAGCAATTTAGATCCTAAAACCTTTGCTCTTGCTCTGCAGACGAGGAATACACCAACTGGTACAAAATATACGTCAGTACTGGAGAAAGCAGGTACGTGTCTTCAAGAGCTTCTCTGCTTGCTGCAAGCACAGAGAACAAACGGGGTTTGTTTCTTGAGAAAACCGACACAGCAACAGCAAAGCATAGTGTTCTACATAGCTCTTCCATGGAAATCAAGCAATTTAGATCCTAAAACCTTTGCTCTTGCTCTGCAGACCAGGAACACACCAACTGGTACAAAATATACTTCACTTGTGGAAAAGGGGCAAGAAAGTGTCTGCAGCAGCTTCTCTGCTTGCTGCAAACACAGACAACCAACAGGACTTGTGTCTTGAGAAAACCAACACAGCAACAGCAAAGCATAGTGTTCTACATAGCTCTTCCATGGAAAACAAGCAATTTAGAACCTAAAACCTTTGCTCTTGCTCTGCAGACAAGGAATACACACCAACTGGTACAAAATATACTTCACTTGTGGAAAAGGGGCAAGAAAGTGTCTGCAGCAGCTTCTCTGCTTGCTGAAAACACAGAGAACAAACAGGGCTTGTGTCTTGAAAAAATAAACACAGCAACCGAAAACCATAGTGTTCTACATATCTCTTCCATGGAAATTAAGCAGTTTAGGTCCTAACACCTTTGCTCTTGCTCTGCAGACGAGGAACACACCAACTGGTACAAAATATACTTCACTTGTGGAAAAGGGGCAAGAAAGTGTCTGCAGCAGCTTCTCTGCTTGCTGAAAACACAGGGAACAAACAGGGCTTGTGTCTTTAGAAAACCAACACAGCAACCGCAAAGCATAGTGTTCTTAATAGCTCTTCCATGGAAAACAAGCAATTTACATCCTAAAACCTTTGCTCTTGCTCTGCAGACGAGGAACACACCAACTGGTACAAAGTACACTTCAGTAAGTGGAAAAGGAGCAAGAAAGTGTCTGCAGCAGCTTCTCTGCTTGCTGAAAACACAGAGAACAAACAAGGCTTGTGTCTTGAGAAAACAAACACAGCAACCGAAAACCATAGTGTTCTACATATCTCTTCCAAGGAAATTAAGCAGTTTAGGTCCTAACACCTTTGCTCTTGCTCTGCAGACGAGGAATACACAATCTGGAACAAAATATACGTCAGTACTGGAGAAGGCAGGTACGTGTCTTCAAGAGCTTCTCTGCTTGCTGCAAGCACAGAGAACAAACAGGATTTGTTTCTTGAGAAAACCGACACAGAAACAGCAAAGTATAGTGTTCTACATAGCTCTTCGCTGGAAATCAAGCAATTTAGGTCCTAACACATTTGCTCTTGCTCTGCAGACGAGGAATACACCAACTGGCACAAAATATACTTCACTTGTGGAAAAGGGGCAAGAA
The DNA here is from genome assembly GCF_021018805.1 of Prinia subflava. Lineage (NCBI taxonomy): Eukaryota > Metazoa > Chordata > Aves > Passeriformes > Cisticolidae > Prinia > Prinia subflava. Next base: position 2,442 of record NW_026960803.1, on the reverse strand, counting down.
AGTGTCTGCAGCAGCTTCTCTGCTTGCTGCAAACACAGACAACCAACAGGACTTGTGTCTTGAGAAAACCAACACAGCAACAGCAAAGCATAGTGTTCTACATAGCTCTTCCATGAAAAACAAGCAATGTAGATCCTAAAATCTTTGCTCTTGCTCTGCAGACGAGGAATACCCCAACTGGTACAAAATATACTTCACTTGTGGAAAAGGGGCAAGAAAGTGTCTGCAGCAACTTTTCTGCTCGCTGGAAACTCAGACAACCAACAAGGCTTGTGTCTTGAGAAAACCAACACAGTAACAGCAAAGCACAGTGTTCTACATAGCTCTTCCAAGGAAATCAAGCAATTTAGGTCCTAAAACCTTTGCTCCTGCTCTCCAGACAAGGAATACACCAACTGGTACAAAATATACGTCAGTACTGGAGAAAGGAGGTACGTGTCTTCAAGAGCTTCTCTGCTCGCTGCAAGTACAGAGAACAAACAGGGTTTGTTTCTTGAGAAAACAAACACAGCAACAGCAAAGCATGGTGTTCTACAGAGGTCTTCCATGGAAATCAAGCAATTTAGGTCCTAACATATTTGCTCTTGCTCTGTAGACCAGGAATACACCAACTGGTACAAAATATACTTCACTAGTGGAAAAGGGGCAAGAAAGTGTCTGCAGCAGCTTCTCTGCTTGCTGCAAACACAGACAACCAACAGGACTTGTGTCTTGAGAAAACCAACACAGCAACAGCAAAGCATAGTGTTCTACATAGCTCTTCCATGGAAAAGAAGCAATTTAGATCCTAAAACCTTTGCTCTTGCTCTGCAGACGAGGAACACACCAACTAGTACAAAATATACTTCACTTGTGGAAAAGGGGCAAGAAAGTGTCTGCAGCAGCTTCTCTACTTGCTGAAAACACAGGGAACAAACAGGGCTTGTGTCTTTAGAAAACCAACACAGCAACAGCAAAGCATAGTGTTCTTAATAGCTCTTCCAATGAAATCAAACAATTTAAGTCCTAACACCTTTGATCTTGCTCTGCAGACGAGGAATACACCAACTGGTACAAAATATACTTCACTTGTGGAAAAGGGGCAAGAAAGTGTCTGCAGCAGCTTCTCTGCTTGCTGAAAACACAGAGAACAAACAGGGCTTGTGTCTTGAAAAAACAAACACAGCAACCGAAAACCATAGTGTTCTACATATCTCTTCCATGGAAATTAAGCAGTTTAGGTCCTAACACCTTTGCTCTTGCTCTGCAGACGAGGAATACACCAACTGGTACAAAATATACGTCAGTACTGGAGAAAGCAGGTACGTGTCTTCAAGAGCTTCTCTGCTTGCTGCAAGCACAGAGAACAAACGGGGTTTGTTTCTTGAGAAAACCGACACAGTAACAGCAAAGCATAGTGTTCTACATAGCTCTTCCATGGAAATCAAGCAATTTAGATCCTAAAACCTTTGCTCTTGCTCTGCAGACGAGGAACACACCAACTGGTACAAAATATACTTCACTTGTGGAAAAGGGGCAAGAAAGTGTCTGCAGCAGCTTCTCTGCTTGCTGAAAACACAGACAACCAACAGGACTTGTGTCTTGAGAAAACCAACACAGCAACAGCAAAGCATAGTGTTCTACATAGCTCTTCCATGGAAAACAAGCAATTTAGATCCTAAAACCTTTGCTCTTGCTCTGCAGACGAGGAATACACCAACTGGTACAAAATATTCTTCACTTGTGGAAAAGGGGCAAGAAAGTGTCTGCTGCAGCTTCTCTGCTTGCTGAAAACACAGGGAACAAACAGGGCTTGTGTCTTGAGAAAACCAACACAGCAACAGCAAAGCATAGTGTTCTACATAGCTCTTCCATGGAAAACAAGCAATTTAGAACCTAAAACCTTTGCTCTTGCTCTGCAGACGAGGAATACACCAACTGGCACAAAATATACTTCACTTGTGGAAAAGGGGCAAGAAAGTGTCTGCAGCAGCTTCTCTGCTTGCTGCAAACACAGACAACCAACAGGACTTGTGTCTTGAGAAAACCAACACAGCAACAGCAAAGCATAGTGTTCTACATAGCTCTTCCATGGAAAACAAGCAATTTAGATCCTAAAACCTTTGCTCTTGCTCTGCAGACGAGGAATACACCAACTGGTACAAAATATACGTCAGTAGTGGAGAAAGCAGGTACGTGTCTTCAAGAGCTTCTCTGCTTGCTGCAAGCACAGAGAACAAACAGGATTTGTTTCTTGAGAAAACCGACACAGCAACAGCAAAGCATAGTGTTCTACAGAGCTCTTCCATGGAAATCAAGCAATTTAGGTCCTGAAACCTTTGCTCCTGCTCTCCAGACGAGGAATACACCAACTGGTACAAAATATACTTCACTTGTGGAAAAGGGGCAAGAAAGTGTCTGCAGCAGCTTCTCTGCTTGCTGCAAACACAGACAACCAACAGG